>NC_142351.1:60839409-61140481 GCF_059441175.1 Urocampus carinirostris
CATGTCTTTCTCATTTGGACTCAAAGCAGGAAACGTGCAAATGAGCAAGCAATCGACACTTGGTTGCTTTTACAAAAGGCCTTTCATCTCCCTCACTCTTTCTCTTCTCACAGGCCACAAAAGGTTAAAAATGAAACATACTTTATTGAAAATTAATTTAAAACTGTACAGACAGAACAAATAATTTCAACATTTACAGACAGTAAAATACATCATTAAATTTCACAAAGCATCAAAAGGAACGCTTTCGAGTATAAACAACAAACACACACACACTCTAGGTCGAGTTTTCAATCTGTGTGGTGGGGCTGTCAAACGGACCAAACTGGTTCAATCCAGTTCATGGGTGATGGTGGGGACTTTTGCATAATTTACTGCATGCTTCACTGAATTGTCTTTGACAAAACATTGATAAGGCCAGAATTATTTTTTTAAGAAAAAAAAAATTACTGCTGTAGTTTTTTTTCAGAATTATGCCCAAAAAGTATTTGGATTCATACATTGGAAATAAAGTTTCCATGAAAGTTAGCACAATACATATTTTCTATTTGCGGATGCTCTGTATTTATTTTCAAGCCGTTTTACCATTGAGCACCTCTCATGTTGCACTACAGACGTACTGTCGTGTCAAAAAGCATCAAAAATGTTTTCATCCTTTTGCTCAGATAGCCGTTTCTCAAGTGTTGAACCGTCACATAACTTCTTAACTAATTGGGTGTACCATTGATTCCCCATGATAATCAGCAGCAGATGTTTCCATTGTAGAACAATTCTCACCAAAACAATGGAGAAACTTTATAATAGTGTCAAGTCAGGTCAAGATGTATGGCTTATTGGATCCTACATAAACAATCTTAAAATAATTCCCTGAACATTATTGAGTGTGACATACTCGCTGTATGTTAAAGTGTGTTCATTCTTTGGTTTGCAACTTTGGTAGCAGCAAAAGCCCACAAATTGCATCATTTTTGGTTACATCATTTTTTTCCAATACAATCTCCTCACCTCCACAAACTGTCAGAAAAAAAGTTGCATTTACATTCACAGAACCTACATTTCAAATGTTTGTTAAAAACCACTCAAGGTCACCGTCTTTTAATTGTGGTGTCAAACTTCATATTTTGTTGGGAGAACAAAGAAAGGATTCTCCCCACTGCCGACGTTACGGTAGTGCCTTGAGGTAAGAGCCAAAGAGATTTTGCAATCAGGCTGTAGTTTCTATTCCTCTATGAAAATGAAAGTAAAATGTCATTCATCTGATTTGGCGTTTGAAAAAAGACTCATTGAAGTGACACGATAAGAAGCTGTAATGTTGTTTTTTCACTGAGGATTGAAATTTTGTAGTAATGTAATATTATCTGTCAACACCAAATGTGTTAAGGGCCATTTTATGTGAGAAATTAAAACTGAGCATCTATAAATAAATTAGTCAAGAGTGCTTTGACCAATAATTACATTTACCAGAAATGCCGGTCGACTACGAAACCTGCAAAGTGAAGGCCCAGCACCACTACACAGCAGTGATTCCCAATGTCAATAATAAATAATCCTAAAGATGTCTGAGATTTTGTTATTTTGATATATTTAGTTTTTAATACATTAAATACGTGTAGTAAGATATTTTCAATGCAAATGTAATGTGTGTAATGAGGTATTTTACATTAAACAGTAGTTACATTTATTTTACATACCATACTTTTATAGTTAAATCAGGCCTTTACGCTGTTGTGGCCTTCAGTGAAAATTAGTATGACACCCTTAGTCTACCATATATTCAAATACATGTTGCTCGAACGATGTGAGCTAATCTTAAGCATATCAATGGTGTATGCTAGCGTTTGGTCTTTCTTTATTAGTGTGTGGCCCGCCATGACATGGAAGTCAACTGACTCATAACTCAAGGCGCTTCCGTACATTGCAAAGACCAGAAGAGAAGTCGATAAATAAAACTTTGGCAGTGACATGCTGCTTTTCTGCAGAAGTTGCGCATTGATGCTCCCGATAAGACGCACGGGAGTAAAACGTTTGCTATTCTTTTTAAAATCCTGTTTCAGGAATAGGTAGTTTAGTTCAGGCCGTTTCAAAGGTGAACCTTGTCACGACTTCGCCTTAGATCTCCTATATCTCAGATCTTTTTAGGTGTCATTTTTTCTTTCTTCAGAGACCAGAATGTGAGGAGAAGGCTCGCTAATTGGCAGGGAAAGGGCTTTTGTTCACATTTGGGGGACTGCTGTGAGCAGCTAGTGGCCACCGCTGCTATGTTTCTCTCCGCTCGCCCAGTCGATGCAGATAAAGGATAGGCTGACCACCATGAAGATTAAACCCACCGCAGCAAAGCAGGCAGCCTGTGGGTTTAAAGGATGTGGCGTGAAATGAGCATGTTTGCAAAACAAGGTTTGTTTGCCAAGACCATTGGCACTACCTGGATTTTCGGCCTGGACGTTAAAGGTTCTTGCTCCACAGGAACGATTCGTATGTAGAAGATTCCTGGCAGAATGAAGATGAGGCTGGGGGCCGACGTAGCTCCTGCAGAAGAACCAGAAAAATCATTTGGCTAGATTGTTTGAGGGCAGGGATGAAAAAAGTGAGCTGGCACGTACCGATGAGGCCGAAAATGTCACGGATGGATGGTACGAAAATGACCAGAAGGTTGACCAGAATTAGGAGGAAAATGGCGATAGCTATGTGGCGGGCCCAAAGGAATGGCTTGTCGGGGCACACGATCTGGAGGATGGCTCGGCGGATCTAGAAACAGCAGGAAAGTTGATCATGGCCAGTGTTGGGATTAAAGCATTTCAGATGGACGCGTTCCGGAAACGCAATTACAGAATTTTCTGGACTATGTCATAACGGCATTTTGTGTTGTATGAAATAAATTATTTTACCAAAATGTTGTTGTTTTTTTAAAATGCAACCCGAGCTCTCACTGCAGTTGTAATTCCATTTGCCTAATACATGGAAAAGATATCATAAAATACTATTTTGGGGGTGCCTCATATAGTCCAGTGTGTAAAACGCTGTACTTTTTTGGTAATGAGTACTTTAACGCGTTATTCATAAAATGTTCGACTGTCACTCGTTACTACTTGCTGCATTACGACTACTTTCTAAATGCAGATAAGTGTCCTCTGATAATTCAACACACATACATCCCTAGAACCAGCAATACTAACTGAACGGTGTTTGCATTTATCTACAAAATACAACTGAATACAGTTATGGTGGCGCCATCTTAATCCCAGAGAACGAGGGTGCTGAATTTTTTCTCATGTACTGTAGATGTTCTCCCTACCTTATACACTCTCGTACAATTTATAACTATGAAATAAAATACTGAAATAAGGGAGTCAGATTATATGCACAGATTTGGTTAGCATACAGCTCAAACTAAGCTTTAAATGTACTGTTCAATGTATATATATAAAAAAAATATGTGATGAAACGCTCACCGGGAAGAGAACCACAGGCACGGTGAGTGTGACGGCCACCAACACGGCAAGACGCACACAAAGGATCAATACATCAAGCGCGTCCACACGGATGTAGGTGTGCAAAAGTTCCGACTCCACAGCACCTAGCCAGAGAAAAGAAAACAAGCTCGGACGTCTCGCACTTTGTTCATCTCCAGTGTTGGGAATATCGCCATCATGAATAAGGCCGTTACAGCGTGTTATTTTTTTCAGTGACTGGGTAATCCAACAAATAATTTTTTCTGCTGTTACAATGTCGTTTTTGCATTACTGATGGTCAAAAGCGGTGCAAATGATGGAGCAGTTTTCCGCTCTCCTTTAAGTTGTTTACGTCTCGTCTTTTGGATTATGTGACCAAAAAGACGCATCACACACGAACTTTGGAGAAAAACAACAAGCATCTCGTTCACACTGAATGCCTGTCACTCAAGAACTTCTTACCGTAGAAAGTGAGGTAGCCAAAAAGCGCTGTCAACAGGTACATGATGAACATTGCCAGTATGGAAATATTGGCGACGTTCTGCATACGCTTCTTGGTGGCACTAAAGGAGAGAAGCTTGGGATTAATTACGTCAAAAGTATCGGGTTGTAGTGACTTTTGACTCAGGAATAGTGTTATGAAAATGTGACATGACAGCATTCAGAGAACAGTCAACACCATTCGTTAGCTACTGATTTTGCACTGGGGTAAATTTTTAGATTTTCGTAATGTTTATTTGTATAGCCCTTAATCATGAGAAGTCTCACAGGGCTGTACAGACTCCTTGCAGTGCTTTTATTACACCATCCCCTGATCTACACGAGGGCAAGGAATACTCAAAACCTCAGCATGAGGAAAGTAAGAAACCTTGAGAAAGGGCCGCACATGAGGTAGTCCCCCTTTTAGAATGACCAGACTGCAATTGTTGTTGTAAAGGCATCAACAAACAATAAACAGGCATAATCAAAATGAAACATAGGTCATTCATAAGCTATACAATATAGGATTGTTTTGAGCCTAGTTTTAAACAATTACACAAACATTGCAGAAGGAATCTAAGAGGGCAGAGCATTCCACAGGACCGGGGCCCGAATGGAGAATGCTTTCGAATTTCTTCCTGGCTCTTGGGAAATTATCTTTTTTTTTACATATCTTGCTTCGAAAGATTTTTACCACTAAATGAGGCCTCTCCCCATAATTAGAGAGCTTTCATGTAGAGCCCCCTTTGAGAAAGGGCGCCGGTGTTGCACTTATTTCTGACAATATACTATAATTTACTCCCTGTGCCTCTTATAAGGCATTTGAGGCTCTTATCAATCGGTCCTCCGCCATGTCAACGCCAAATTTTGTAGTGAAAATAACACGGGAAATGATATACCTGGTAATATTGTGTCAATAATTTCTTAGATAAGTCTCACCTGAGGATAAGTCGTACCACGGACAAACTATTGGAAAAAAAAGGCGACTTATAGTCCGGAAAATACTCAGTGTATATGTAAATATGTGTGCATATATCACACGAAAAAACGTTATCTGACATGGCAGATGATAGAAACCATAAATTGTTATCATTTTTTCCTATTTTATATGATTTTAGTCCACTTTTGCAAAAATATAAAAAGAAGGCGGATGGTGTTTCATTTAATAGTCATGTAATGGGGATTTTTATATGAAGGAAAATTGTCTTTTGTGCCTGCTGTGAAATAAAGATTACTGATTGCTTTATTTATCTGATCATCCATCCATCCATCCATTATCTACACCGCTTATCTTCAGTAGGGTCTCAGCTATCTCCGGCAGGGGACACCCTGAACTGGTTGCCAGCCAGTTGCAGGGAACACAGAGACAGGCAATCATTCACTCGCTCATTCACAAATAGGGGCAATTTGGACCGGCCAATTAACCTGGAATGCATGATTTTGGAATATGGGAAGAAACTGGAGTGCCCAAGGAAAACCACGCAGGCACGGGGAGAGGATGCAAACTCCACACGGGGAGGCTGCGGTAGCTGGACTTGAACCCTGAACCTCTGCACCGTGCCGCCCCTTATGTCCGATTATATTTGTTAGTATTTCAGTGGGTTCAGTTAGGTTTTGTAGACAATATGCGTCATTTTAAAGATTTTCAACATTTGATTAGTCCAACCATTGGCTTGCAGCTTAATTTTTTTATTTGGCTGTTCCATCCGTTTGCCTTTGACACCACTGATTTTATTTTTATCCACAGCTCCAAAACTCCATCTGGGGGTTTTGATATATTATATCAGCAGTAAAGTAATCGAAACTACCAGTGTCGGGAAGGGTTTGATGTTAAAAAAAGGAGTAAATGACCAAAAACGGATAAAATCAGCACAAACAGGGACGTGGCAAAATACTAGGTTCTATTGTACAGTGCATGACTTACTCTCGTAGCTCTGTGTAGATGGGGAGCACCTCGGGGTGGCAGACAAACGCAAAAGCCAAAATTGGGATAGTGTACGCCGTCTACAGGTCCACATCATACCAAAAATTAGTTTAAATGCAAATTACAAGATGGCTAACCAATTTTGAGGTCACCTGTGAGTTAATGGTGAACATTTTGGCATCACAAAAGTCTTCAGGATATTCTGTGATTGTGTTGTTGTCAGCAATGAGGCTTGCGTTGCCCGAAATGTCCTCTAGCGGACAATCGATGTTGAATTTCTTGTAGATAACCTGCAAGCAGAATTCAGCGCATACTCCTTTTTAAGTGCATCCCTTTCGGCTCAAGAAGCGAGGCGAGGCTGCTTTCCAATCAACTCACCGAAATGAGGAAAAACACCATGCAGGAAAGAGAAAAGCCGCTGGTGAATCCCAGATAACCTAGAAGAAAACATGAAAATGACCAAATAAGATGATGGATGGAGGACTGATCCTCCCAGATGTCGAAAGAAATGTATAAATAAATACCTACAAATAGATACTATATCTATCTATCTATCTATCTATCTATCTATCTATCTATCTATCTATCTATCTATCTATCTATCTATCTATCTATCTATCTATCTATCTATCTATCTATATATATATATATATATATATATATATATATATATATATATATATATATAGATAGATAGATAGATAGATATATATAAACACATAAATCACGTAATACTTAAATATATGACATATTTGCAATGTATTTATTCATGTACGTATTTGTCATGTAGTTTGTTGTGTTTTTTCGTGCATTTTGTTATTTCTTTTGTCATGTATTTTCTCAGGTGTTTTGTCTCAACAAAGTCGTATTCAAATGAGGAGGCGGGTCAAACTGCATGACCATTCATCACGATCAACCAATCGGTGAAAAGCTCAGCCAATTTGACCGGCCTCCTCATTTGAATATTATTTTGTTTTGACTAAATATGCAGCAAAACACAAAAAAATACATAAAACACCCCCCCAAAAAACTGGAGAAAATACACAACATAATAATTGACAAAGTAAAAACCTAAATAAATAAATTATCAAATAAGTGATAAATTGCATAAATAAATGAATAAGTTGTATTCATATTTATATTTAGTTTAGAAATTAGGAATTAAATTTAGGAATATATTTAGGAATTACGTAATTTCTTTATGTGTTCATTTATTAATTTGTAGTAAATTTTTAATGATTTATACCTCCGTTTCTACAATGATGCATCTCAACAATTCTTCACAATGTTTGTGACCACAAATGAAAAAAGAACATTGAGGAAATGTAACGACAGAATGAGAAATCTTACCGAGTTGTTTCATAAGTGCAAGAGGAAGGATGATGGCAGCGCTAACGATGATGATCAAGTAGTTTCCATTCAAGAACCATTCTCTGAGAGCATACAAGTCCCCGAAAAAATCAGTGTGCTAATCGAGCAAATGTGGATGAGGTTCAATGATGATGTTTGACACTCACCCAGTGTTTGCGTGCTTGCCAAGAAAAGCCTGAATAACCAGCGGAAGCTCGGACTTAACAATGAAGAGATAGCTGGACATGGCTGAGGAGATAAACAAAGCTGAGTGGAATCCATTTCTGTTGTTGTTTTAAAGGCTGCAAATAATGACATTCTACCTCCAATGTTGTGTACTGTGATAATGATGGCAGCTACAATTTTCCCCGGTGGCCCAAAAGCTCTGTTGCCAAGCTGCTCGTATGCTCGTATTCCTGCAAGGATCAAAACATTTTAGCAATACGAAAAAAACTAAAAATAATTTTGTTGTATAGCAGGGTTTTTCTTTTAAGAACAACAAAAAGCACAATTATAAATATTTAAATACTTTTCTATTTTCTTTATGTTAGAAAATTGTCACAGCATTCAATAAATTGGGGTATTTCCAAACATATAATATATATATATATATATATATATATATATATATATATATATATATATATATATATATATATATATATATATATATATATATATATATATAATATACCTGCATGAATCAGATGCACCTGTTTGAAGTTGTTAGCTGCATAAAGACACCTGTCCACCCCATACAATCAGTAAGACTTGTAACTTGTAACATGGCGAACACCAAAGAGTTGTCCAAAGACACCAGAGACAAAATTGTACACCTCCACAAGGCTGGAAAGGGCTACGGAGCAATTGCCAAGCAGCTTGGTGAAAAAAGGTCCACTGATAGAGCAATCGTTAGGAAATGGAAGAAGCTAAGCATGACGGTCAATCTCAATCGAAGTGGAGCCCCAAGCAGGATTTCACCTCGTGGGGTCTCAACTATTCTAAGAAAGGCGAGGGATCAGCCTAGAACTACACAGCAGGAGTTGGTTGATGACCTAAAAAGAGCTGGGACCACAGTTTCCAAGGTTACTGTAGGTCAGGGGTCGGGAACCTACGGCTCGCGAGCCATATATGGCTCTTTCTATGAGTATCTGTGGCTCACAGACAAATTTGATTGCATGCAAAATTTCTCCACCCTGTTCAAAACTTGAATTATCCATCCTATTCAGGTACACGCAAAGCCAAACCAAAGCTAAATTACATTGTATTACTTTGCAGTATATATAGGGCACGTTTATTACCACAATTTACAGTCAAGGTGTCACACAAAAAAAAGGGGGAAAAAAAACTCGTTTTGGCTGTACAACGCTAAAGAATCCCTTATATAAAAGTTCACCATATAATCTGTGTTCAGTGTTCAGGTACCTTATGATGAATCCACAGAACTGTAAATATGCCAAAACACCGGAAGAGAACTTAGTCATTTGATTGGGTGAGTGGGAGGGATGGGAGGAGCTATGCAAAAAGTGCAAGCACTCTTACCCATCTCTCGCCCGATGCCGTCTGCGCAAAAAGTGAGCTCATCAGGCTCCCTATTTGCAGAATGTTGTGACGTTTTTACACAATAACTGCTTGCATCTGGTTTTGAAACCAATATGTATGAAAAAAAGGGTCAAAATGAGTTTAACCGATGTTGAGTAATTGCAAGAAAGAGACAAGTTTAAAGTGGTATGTTTGTTGATTTTGGGACAGGGGCTCTGGCATTATTCTCTTTTCATAATTTTTATCAAATCATCAAAAATAAATGTGCTGAAGACTAAGCTTTTGTCTGGGGCGCGGGTTTAGCAATTTAGTAAATTTGTCTCATAATATATGGCGTGGCTCTTTCCCAAAATAAAATTAATATTTTTTGCTTTTATGGCTCTTTGAGTCAAAAAGGTTCCCGACCCCTGCTGTAGGTAATACACTAAGACGTCATGGTTGGAAATTATGCATGGCACGAAAGGTTCCCTTGCTTAAATCAGCACATGTCAAGGCCCGTCTCAAGTTTGCATATGACAATTTGGATGATACAGAGGAGTCATGGGAGAATGTTTAGTGGTCAGATGAGACCAAAATAGAACTTTTTGGTCATAATTCCACTAAGCGTGTTTGGAGGAAGAAGAATGAAGAGTATAATTCGAAGAACACCATCCCTACTCTGAAGCATGGTAGTGGTAGCATCATACTTTGGGGTTGTTTCTCTGCACATAGAACAGGACGAATGCACTGCATTAAAGAGAGGAAGACTGGGGCCGTGTATTGTGAGATTTTGGGGAACAACCTCCTTCCCTCAGTCAGACCATTGAAGATGTTTCGTGGCTGGGTCTTCCAACGCGACAACGACCCAAAGCACACAGCTGGAAAATCAAGGAGTGGCTCCGTAAGAAGCAAATCAAAGTTTTAGGATGGCCCAGCCAGCCTCTAGACCTGAAACCAATCAAAAATCTTTGGAGGGAGCTCAAACTCCGTGTTTTTCAGCGACAGCCGAGAAACCTGACTGATCTAGAGAGGATCTGTGTGGAGGAGTGGGCCATTATTCCTCCTGCAGTGTGTGCAAACATGGTGAAAGACTACAGGAAACATTTAACTTCTTTAAAAGCTAACATTTTTAACCCTCAAGTTTAAGAAAAATAAAGGTTAAGTAAACTAAAATAATCTGTGTTCTTACCCACAACTCCTGCAGATCTGAGTAGTAGGTGAATTGAATATGCAGACAAAATTGCAATAAACACCAACAGAACTCTGTAACACATAAAAGCAAATACCGTGATAACTGACTACTCGAACAAATTTGTAATTAAACAAATAGCTATTTGACCAAGAAATTGCAGTAATTATTGCTTTTATATTTGAATGAATAATAAAAATTTGGACACACCTGAACACCTAATGTTTCCTAAATGGCACAAACGTGTGGCCGAGTGGGATGAGCGGCCATATTGGCTAATTATATCACGGTCGGTTAGTATCATTTCGAGAAATACTGTCAGTCTGAAAATGCATGTTAAAAATGTATTTTGAGTTTGTGTGTTTTATTGCCTATTTTTTGCCAATATTAATGGGCCTTAAGAACATTAGTGGTAAGGGGAGAGAAAAACTAAAACAGTGATGACAACTAACACGTTGGAGAAAGAAAACATTTGCAAAATACAAAAAGGTGTACCAGTGTCGGCCAAAGGGGCAGTAGATGGTTTAAAATTGTTTTATATTTTTATCTTTATTATGATGTATCTTTTTTATCTATAAATTTGAATAATTATCATTGTTTAGGGCAGCACGGCGGTGCGTGTGCGGCACGGTTCTAAGGTCTTGGGAAACTCCTGTGTGGGTTCAAATCCAGCGACCAGCCTACCTGTGAGGAGTTTGTATGTTCTCCCTGTGCTTGCGTGGGTTTCCTCTGGGCACTCCGGTTTCCTCACACATTCCAAAGACATGCATTTTAGGTGGACTGGCCGGTCCAAATTGTCCCTAGGTGTGAATGAGCGAGCGAGTTGTCTGTCCCTGTGTGCCCTGCGATTGGCTGGCAACCAGTTCAGGGTGTCCCCTGCCGACTGCCCGATGATTGCTGGGATGGGCTCCAGCACCCCCGCGACCCAACTGAGGATAAGCGGTGCAGCTAATGAGATGAGATGAGATCATTGTTTAGGTACATGTTTAATTAACATGTTGGGCATTTTGGAATTCGTAGGAACAATTTAACATAAATTGTTCGTATGTGAAAAAATGTTTTTGTACTCAAATAATTCTGTGTTGAAACATCGAATAGCGAGGTATCAATGTAGTTAAAGAGACAGTGAGTTATATTTAGTGCGTCCCAGTGGTACAAAAACATTGTTTTGAATGCTAAGTCAAAATACATGTACTTACCAATGTTAACTTTTATAAAAAAAAATTATATGTCAAAAAATGTGTGTTACTTTTACACCTTGGAAATTAAGTCGGCGTCATTTTTGTCCGACATGCTGCCACCACTCTATGCCGTGTATCACTAGCCCTCGCTCCTACTAGACAATACAGTGCCCTCTAGTGGTCAAATATTGCACATTAGGGCTTTAATTAGTTCTTACCATTGCATGCAACATTTAGGTAAACACAGCCCAGAAAAAAATTAGCTGCTCTCTACCCATTTTAGTGGACCATGCCAGCTAGCGACACCGCAAGAAACATCATAAAGGAATTCTCTTATCCAGGCCATCACCTCTATGACCTGGTACCCTCGGGTAGGCACTACAGGTCCCTTAAAATAAAGACAAACAAGCTCAGAGACAGTTTCTTCCCCAGTGCTATCACCACCCTAAAATCGCATGCAAGACGCTGTGCTTGCCAGACCCATCATCTCAGACCACATCCCCCCAGATTATTTTGCGCATTCTGTTTCAGAATGCTGAGTTGATGAGGAAGTATCACAATGATTCAACTATTATTCACCTCTGTGGGTTTCGTGTTTGCTTGAACTAGCAGGGAGTCAAAGAATGGCCAGAGTATTATGAAGAGTTATACTGAAGAGCGCAAATACACACACACGTGCACGTAAAACAAATGGGAGTCACGATGCTGTAATGTATGATCTCAGATCGAATACACTGACCTCCAGGAAAATAAAAAATAAAAAAATAAAAAATGACATGTTCATGTTATTTCACCTGGAGTGCCATGTCTTATCTAGTTGCAAATAATGTTCACTACGTTATTATTAATGACAAAAAGGATTATTCTATTATATTCTGTTCTAAAATGAGACTAAGTGTTTGTAACCTGGTCAAATTACACAATGATCACCCTCTCAAATCCCATTTAAGAACCTTAAAACATAATTTCAAAAGATACGTAAAAGCTTTCAATTCCTCACTTATCACCACGGGTTCCAGCATGACTGATCCAGGCTGCCGTGTCTCGAATCTGATCACAGCCTTCTATATTTAACTTCCTAAATCTGATTTAAGCGGGCTGTGTGTGCATGTATAGTTCATTGCTCAGTGCAATTCTTCAAATGCTCAGCTTGGAGGATGAAGCGACATCCTGCAAAACCTGTACAGGTTGAACCTGCACCCACTACGGAAATAGAAACACCTTTAGGTTTGGCGTCTTATCTATTCCAAAATCACAGAGGTGTCTCAAAGGTCTCACAAGCCAACAGTTTAAATGGGGGGCAAGCGCTTTTTTTAAACAGCATTAGGAAAAATGACAAACCTCAAAAGGTATAAACAGATAATAGCAACAAAAAAAGCAAAAAAAATAAGTAACTTCCCGCTGTGTGCAATTTGGCTGTTAGTGTAGTTCACTTAAAATTAATACATTGAATCCTCGCTGCAACGTGTGTTTTTTTTTTTATGATCTCACTCATCAATGCACCCTGCATTAAGTTCTGCATTTTAATTGGTTAATTGGTTATTTAATTGCATACAATTTAAAAAAGTTGAAAAAATAATAAAGGTTCTTACTTTTGAGATTTCGCCGATCACAAGTTCTATTTGGAACCCAACCACCATGATAAAACGAGACTTCACTAGTACAAGAAAATGGCTTTTTTTTTTAACAAAAAACCTGACGGATACGGAAAAATATTTGGCAGGGAATATATATTGTCACTCAGGTTTCATATTGAGTACAGGCTTTAAAGGGCTGTATGGAATTTGAAACTTTGTTATTCTCTGCAGACATCTCCTGGCTTAAAGTCATGATCGCAGACTAAACTAATTCATGTTGTACTTGCAAGTAAGTGCATTTCTTAGACATGCTCGAATAAATAAAAAAAATCTTTTTGGGTTGGGGTTTGGACTGTATTTGAAACGGGCCTTTTCTTACTTTTACCAGTTTCATGCTACAATAACCAAAAACTGCGTTGACGCGCATGAGGTCACTCTCCAACCTCCCCCCTTGGTCCCCTTTCCTTCAACCTAATGTGTTGCACGTCCCGAACAGCTATCTAAGGGTAAGATAAAAGCCAATTGGTGCTTTGGAAAAAATAAAACATAATGGCTCTTTGAACTCATTTTGGTATTGTTAACTCACAATTAATAGTGAAAATATTCTGATTGCATGGTTTTAAGAACACCTCAAACGTCGCACCCCACCTTTAAGCTAGTGGTGTAAACGAACCGCAAACTTGTAGTTATTTATATGATGTGTTAGTATTACACTTAACGGCAGTCATCTGTCAAAAACATTGTAAAGCAGGCTTATGGGGAGCATAACATGCATAACGGTCCATCAGCGACCGTGGGTAACACAGGAAACATTAAATACAAAAACACACAACCACACAAAGACTGGCGAATGGTATTATTCATAAGCATTGGAAATATTTTGAGAAAGAAAAATGAATTTGAAAAAATTCCAAAACTCACATAAAAAGAAGAATTCCGGTGTTGGACATGGCAAAGGCCAATCCCAGAATTCCGCTGCCCATGATGGCGTTACTGAGGTTGAAAATGGACATCCCAAAGGAAGTCTTCCCTTCAAACTGCACCAAAAGGAACGATGAGCGACATGTAAGGTCAGGAGAATCAACAAGAGTTGCGGGGAAAAAGATAAAAACCTTACGTCTGTGAAATGGGTTTCTTTTTTTGTGCCTGATTTATGTGGGAGAAATTCTTCATGTTCAGCCATGGCATCCAGCCCATCAAAGCTAAAACACAAATAAATTACATGTTATTCATTAACCATGATGATTCAATGAAATGTTTCTGAGCGAATGAGGTCAAAACATTTATGTAAAGTGGTCATTTTTGTCAAATGGACGATAAAATGGGATGTACAACTTGGACAGCTTAATGGCATACATTTGTGTATCAGTATGTCATATAAAATATAAGAGACAATAGTTATAATATCTTATTAATAAATATTCTGGCAGTATAGAGTTAATCAATGATCAAGCATCTATCAGCTAAATTTTAATACAGTTGTGAAGTAGAAAACAAACCTTTTCTAAGTAAATGTGGAACTGTTGTCACAAAAATGAACTATTATTATTGTACATGTGTTCTAATAATTATTTCTATTCTATTTTATTCTATTCTATTCATAAAACTTTATTCAGTTTGAAATTGTTAAATTGATCTGTTACCCTTGTGTGACACATAAGCGCCACAATATTTTTTTAACATTCAAAACTCAACATAAACTGTCAAAATTCACTTTTCATTTCCAAATGAATTAATGTGAAACTCTTACGTCATCAATGCACACATTTTATCTACTCAAACGATAACGTTAGCTTAGATAGCTTTGTCAGCTAATACTGCATATTTTTGCTAAGTAGGTTAATTTTGCTCGCTGCTTTACGAACTCAACTAGTTATTTTTACTGGCTAACTTAACCTGTTAACTTTGCTGATCAGCATGTTTGAACCAGTTTCATTCATTTCAAAACCTTGTGAGTGTTTTCATTAAAAAAAATAGAGGATGACTTGATATTTGGTGCTATTTATATAAAATAGTCCAGCTGATGCTCAACACTAAGCTCATTTGGGAATAAAATGAAACAAGACCCGATTTCGGAATGTTTACTTTCAGTGAAATAGCTGTCGGTAACATTTTTCAGGTAGAAATTCTAAGTGTCTTTTTCACTGTAAATGCATTAGCATTTTTCATCGTTGTATTGGATTGTCAAAGAAGTATGCAGCATTATACTATAAACACTGCATAAGTCTTGATGACCAGACCTTTGTGGTATTTTGGTCGAGGCACGAAACTGTTCATTCCTGTTTGTTTTTTAGTTTAGTGTAGTATATTAAAACTATTTAAAATGGATATGCACATATTTCCACCATTAAACAAAAGAAGAGCTAATAACTAAAAAATAACCCTGCCCCTGTTTTGTTGTTGTTGCAGCATTAGCTTAAAACTGCCTGATCCAATGGCTCACCGAAGTTAAATATTTATTAAAAAATCTCACCCATCTTCTCGACTGTGTCCGTTCATTTTCTGGAGCTCCATTCCAATAATGAGTGAAAGACGTTTTTTCTGGGATGAATAACTTTCCTTCAAGCTGTTTGTGGGATCAAAAATAATCATGATTTAACTGAGGACTCTTCTTGTGATGTTATATACATGCATGTTCAAAAGATGTTTTTGAACACACACCTATGCACATACACACATAAAACACAGAGCTCGCCAGCATGTAATATTCTGCATAGCATTGCTTAAGTGCTTACGATGTAAAGCAGTGGTCCCCAAATTACTGCCCGTGGGCCGGATACAGCCTGCCTTTTCATTTTGTCCCGACCGCTGAACAATACCAGAGGGAATTTAGGCGCACATTTTTTACCCCAAAAATATTTCAAGGTATAGATGTGCATTTTTGGTTGTAAAGAGATCTGACATCTTACCAATGGACAATATAGATGACAAATGAAAGTTCATTGCCTTTTATCTCATCAGCACACGACCTGTTTTCATGGTACCAGAGAAAAACGTTAATTCTGTTGTGCGTTTCACATGTTACAATGACCAAAAAAAATTGTCACTTTCAATCCTTAGTATATAAGAATAGAATAGAATTTACTGCCATTGTAACATGTGAAATGTACAACAAAATTAATATCCGTCTCTGGTACCGTGACTAAGTGTGATAATGAGATAAAATCTACTGCTTTTTTGCAAGTCATTTATATCTATGGTGGTCCAACCAAGCTGATCTTGTATCTGTGATAACTGTGCACGGCACAACAAAAGTTTCTGTCCTATTGACTTTAGATCTGAGAAGAACCCACAAAGTGTTATTTGGATGTTTTTGTTTTTAATTATTATTTGAGGTTAATTGGACGGTCCAAATTGTCCCTAGGTGTGAATAAGAGAGTGAGTTGTCTGTCTCTGCGTGCGCTGCAACTGGCTAGCAAGCAGTTCGGGGTGTCCCCTGCCCACTACCTGAAGATGGCTGGGATGGGCTCCAGCACCCCCCGCGACCCTGCTGGGGATAAGAGGTGCAGATGGATGGATGGATGGATGGATGGATGGATGGATGGATGGATGGATGGATGGATGGGTTATATGATTGTAGCCATCAGCAAAACAATATTTTTTTTACATTTAGGCACTTTTTTTCTGTAACAAACTGACTTAGAAGGTTATATGGCCCTCACAGGAAAAAGTTTGGGTACCCCGATGTAAAGTATGCCTAAGAAAACTTAGTAGTTCAATAGTTGGTTTTATTGACAATATTTCTTTTTGTTTTCTACCTGCCCTTGACTATAAGTTTTAGTCATTTTATTCCTGGTGTCTTTTGATATTTTTCGACCGGAAGCCCAACCATGGTTCCCTACTATGGTGAATTCCTTTCCGCAAGAGCGAGGGTGGAAAAGTCAAGAAAAGCAGACTAAAAGATTCAAAAATTCATGAGAGGTGCCTAAGAAAGAGTCCCTCACGAGCACACACACCAAAAAAAGTTGGCAAATTGATTATCTGAATTGAAACAAGGGTGTGTAAACTTTTCTTCTATATTGTAAAAGGCAAAGTGGTTGCACCAGAACGAATGTCAGGTTATACACATCGGAAACAAGCCGAACAATGTGAACAGACTAGAATTGAGCGGTCCCGAGACATGCATGTTGTCAATGAGCTGCCTGCGCCGCCGGCTCAAATGACAAACGTTGTGAGAAGAAAGACGTCGTGGGAGCACGCCATCTCATGACCGGCTGCGCCTTTCCACGGGTCCTCGGGTTTCTGGCATGTGACCCCAAAAGACGTTCAGCGCCACAAAGTTGTGAGACATTCCGCAGTCTTTCTGCTCTTATCAAGTCAAAGGCTTCTTCTACGAATCAGCCATTTTAGACCATTTGTTGTATTATTGCCTAGTCTTTTACGCTATTACACAATGTTTAAACATGTACCAAAGAGTGGATAGTTGTAAGGTTTGAGGAATAGAGTTTGGGAACTCTGGTTCGATTTGATCTAATTTTGCACACTGCTTTAACCTCAAATTTGTAAACCAACTTCTCTTAGAATAAATGTCATCCAAAAAATGTGTTCGTCATTAAAAGTCTTTTGTCTTTTGTTCTTTACCAAGGGTTAGGGTTACTCTTTGTAGGCTGAGTGTTTTCAAACAAGGCTTTCAAACTTTTGGCCCAAGGACGATTTGCTGTTTAAGTTTTATTCTTGCATTTCTTTTCTTTTTTTGAAACTTTGATGTGGTCCAGACACATCCACAATGTCTCCTGTGAAACCCACAAAAATTGGCTTGTAGACACTCTCATCTAGGTAGACTTTTGAAGGGACAGTGTGTATAATTTGACCATTAGATGTCTCTGAATTGTTTAGTGCAACTGAAAACGAGTGCTAAACAGGACAAGAAGGAATACAAACCATGGAAACTAAAAATGACCAAATTGTAACATTTTTCTTTCATTTTTTGTTGCCAATCCTTTTACAAGGTTGGGGGTACCCGTAGCAGCAAGATAGATAAAGATATGACCTCTTACGAGACAAAATAAATGCAACTTTCTCGACCTGAAAGTGTTTTTAAAAAGCATGTTTACATGATACTTCATGTACTTTGGCTTATTGTTTAAATCAAATTCCAAACCCCTTCAACATTTAAGACAAATTAGGCAGCAATAAAAAATGAAATACATTGAATTTAATTTTACGGACTTACGAAACATCACAAAAAATCTACCGGTCAACTGAAGTGTGAGTTTTAAGTTTCTCACACTATGAAAAAAACAATATTGAACAATACTTGTTTAGAGTGTATATTGCAGTAAGCTCAATATCCCCCGCCCCCTCCATCCAAAAAAAAACTACAGAAACGTGCAATATGTTAATATTTTTTAACCCAAAACAAAACTGAGGTCAACATTTCAACTGACTATGGACAACAATAGAAATGTTATAGACTTTCAATCATGTTTTTTGTTCATATAAAATACATTAACTGTATATTAAAGGTTTTCAAACAGATTTGGTAAACAACCATATTTGTGAACATTGTAACAAGTTCTATGTATTAAGCACATGGCGCGTCTGATGCAAGAGTGGCTTACTATGACAGTTACTACCTCCACTCCCTTCATCAAAAAGTACACACACACTCGCACACAGTCTTCCCCAGCAACAAGAAACTCACCCAGGTGTGAAACAGCACAGCCGGTCTTCTTTCAACCAAAGAACGATCAAAAGGGACGAAATAACTAAAAATGCTGTCCTGATGAAGCACCGAACAGGACCCGGCTACTCATCCACACTTTTGGAAGCTATGTAATTACTACACTTAAGTCTCACAAGAGCTCCTCAGTAGTGGTGGGAGGAGAGAGTGAGGCCGATTAGTGGAGGGGGAGGGAGCTAGAGCGAAGGGGAACACCCGCACTTAACCCTTTGCTCAACAATCACATGTATTGGTCCTATAAAAATGTAGGCACGAATTTTTAGTGGCTAGGCCGAAAAGCAGTGAGCTGAACTCTGAGTACGTCAAACGCCAAAGTGCAGACACGTTTCTATAATAACGTTGCTGCCGCCTCAACGAAAACACAGATGATTCGCAAAGTTAGTGTCAAATTAGATGGGCTTTGTTGCTGCATGAGTGAATCCTCATGGAGCCAGCTGGAAGTTGCAGCAATTCTATATTGGTTAAGTAGATAAGGTAGATAAGTGCTGTCTTATGGCCGCCAGCATGTGATGGCGCTTAAGAGTGGAAACAACGTGCGGGTCACCATGGACGTCGCTTGCCAGACACGAAGGGAGAGTAACCAAATTGATATGGATCATAGATTTAAACCTTTGCTACTTTTAATGACGATTGAGGAGATTGAAAGTCTTGGAGTTTGTGTGGCCACTTTGGAGTGCCTGATTGTCAGCCTTGAGTGCACGCATATAAAACCATGTTCAATGGCAAGGTAGTATACAAAATACATTTTAAGAGAGAAAGGGAGGCAATTGTTTAAGAGAATTTTATACTTTTATAATTTGAAGCGATTTACTTTTTTGGTACGTCTAGTTAAAATTTTAAAGCTATTAGATATTGATTAATTGATAAATATTATTTATAAACATCAACCAATTCAAAAAGAAATATAAAAGTAATGGCTGTGAAAAGTCAAGGAGGCTGTGGGTGCGTTTGAATTTTGAACTTTTTTCCTAACTTTCCCAGAATAAAGTGCAATTGCAACCTACAATCCACTAGGCCGCAGTGGTGTTCTCATTGGCAGGGTGTTTTATTTACAATTAGCCTCCATGCACTTTATTAAGAACAGAGTACAGGCTATGACTAGAAGCATAGACACAAAGTGGGGTGGACAGAACCTCAAGCAACCCCATAAAAAATATTTAACACAGTCGAAAGAGACAGTCAAATAGAGAGGGTAAAAAGACAAAGAAAAGTGCTCACTGCAAACACGGAGGGAGAAGAGAAAAGACGAGTGTGCTCGCTATGTTAAATATTTTGGCAGCGGACAGCACAAAGCTAAATAAATCAAGCTATCACACGAAGACATTACAACCTACTCATGCTGATAACATGCTTCAGTTTGTTATCATAGCAAATGTGCTTAAATGTGTAGATTTGGCATGGACAGAGGGAACGTGTTACCACCAATATCAAGCAATCATTGTTTTGTCCCCACAAATATTATGTGGTCACCAAAAAAAAAAAAAAGACAGATCTTGGGGAAGGTGAAAAGATTGCTGAGAGAAAATGTTCAAGAAGCACTGCAATGTAGGGACTTGAAATGCTCCTCTTTTATGACTGTCCTCCTGTAGGCATTCATGGTTCACGGATGCGTTAACCACCTAGATCGTCGGGGCGCTACTTTCTGTGGTTTGTCTTCGATAACAGCGGGGTATAACACATTCCTCTCCAAGCTTTTTATTTTTGGGTAAGGGTTTGGCATTATGATCACCAAAACCTGGCATTCATTATTTCAGTATATATAGTTTTAATTTGAAGGTTGATGTTCTGTGCAATTTCTCAGTATTCCTGAGAAAACACTTTTGTATTTGCAAACCGTGAGAACATGAAAGGAAGTTTTCAGTTGACTGATCACGATAGTGACAAGGGAGTTTTGTTTGCACACCCAGGAAACGCCCACTTCCTTTACCTCAGAATGCCTCTAAGCCGTTACTTGGACTTATGCCTCCACAATAAGTCAATTAAAACACCCACGTGACCCCTCATATAATCATGAATGAATGAATCAAGTTCCTAAATGTGAACGAAACAAATTTATGTTTATGTATGGATAGTTCTGATGCCACTGAATATTTTAATCGTCGTACGTGAAAAGATATTGCGAAATTATTTAATTTTTACACTTTTATTAGGGGGACAGATCTTGGCTCTAATAATTCGAGATGGATAAAATTGTTGAAAGTGCCATTGTAAAAAAAATTTGTATTCCCAAAAAAGATTCTTATGATAGGTCTGATGCCTCTGAACATTTTTTTTATACATACATACATATATATATATATATATATATATATGGGAGGTCGCTGGTTCGCGCCTCGGCCGAGACATACCTAATTGGTATAATGGCGGCGCCCTCTGTTGGCTGCGGCTGCATCGACTCGCTACAACGGGTCAGGTGTATCGACATTTCGTTCTGTGTACATTGTTACAAAGAATGACAATACAAAGGAAATTATTATTATTATTATTATTATTATATATATATATATATATATGTGAATGAGCGAATGAGTTGTCTGTCCCTGTGTGCCCTGCGATTGGCTGGCAACCAGTTCAGGGTGTCCCCTGCCCACTGCCCCGAGAGGGCTGGGATGGGCTCCAGCCCCCCCGCGACCCTAATGAGGATAAGCGGTACGGCTAATGAGATGAGATGAGATATATATATGTGTAACCGCCGTGTACCTGTCCCACCAAAGATCCACATTCACGCTGGACTGGATGATGAGGTTTTTATTACAGTTGCTGCAAATGAATGAGTCACAACACAACACGTGGTAAGCTTCTCTGTTGGCTTTGATCTTGTTGACAGTGCGCTGTTAGACTCCCCAAAAGATATTAAAGAGCTTTCTTTTCAGTTTACATAAAATACATTTTAGAATATCAACCATCACAATACATTTTTACATCCATTTTAACAAGATACTATTAACAAGAGATCGTATAGTGTTTTTTTAACGTATACAATGAATTCAACGTATTTTTCTTTAAACTGAATTTTAACCAACATCATCCTTTTTTTATATATGGGAAAATAGAAATAATAATAATGAGTACAAAGAACGTGTACAATTTACCTGCAGATGAATGAGTCACAACACAACACGTGGTAAGCTTCTCTGCTGGCTTTGATCTCTATGAGGGGAATTAGCATTTTAGCACAACATGCAACGTCCGGCAAAGCTAACATAAAAGGCAACAGAAACAAAACGAAAATAAATCCAAACAGCGTGGATGGATGGTGTTAAGAGTGCACTGCAGGAAAAGAGGTCTAAATGTAGTGGAAGCTAGAGCTCTTGTTGGTGATAGGAATGAGTGGAGAGGTCTTGTTAAAGGATAGTGGGATGTTTAGATGTGTTGTAAGGGATGGGCAGGCCACCTGTATGATGCGGCCAGGGTAAACCAGTGAAAGCTGTCAGGCCTTGCTGTTGAACAGAAGAGTGTGTTGTGTCACCCTGACCCGAGTGACATGTCCGCTTTCTTGTGTCCTGTTTCATCTGGGGGGACGAAAGCATGACCAACTTGGGTGCTGAGGTGCTTAACTTCTTTGGGTGTTTGGGCATTTGGGTTGGCCATGGTCCCAAAACATTTTGTGCGTGTTTTTTGCTACTTTTTTCCTTTTTAAATTTTCTTTGTTTTTGTATGTGTTTGTCTTGCTGTCGGTCACCCTTCTCGAGGGATATGACCAGGGTGGATATAGGTATATATATATATATATATATATATATATATATATATATATATATATATATATATATATATATATATATATATATATATATATATATATATATATATATACAAATAAAACATCAGAAATTATTTAATGATGAAAATCACAATAAAGTGCCAGATGTTTGCTCCAATACTGTGAGAGGGGTAATTGCTAAATTACTGCAAAATGGTTAAATCAACATTTTCATGTAATCGGATAACTTGTATTTTTCTATACCAGAGTTCTTTAAAAACACTTACATGGCATGACACTGCACAAATTTGTCTATTGTTTGGAAAATGTGAGATGAGGCCTAGAGGGTTTTAGGTAAACAGAACATACAAGCATTGTCAGAAATGTTTCAGGGTTTTCAGGGTTATAATTAATAGTGCTGCACATTAGACCTGTGCTGGTGAAAATTAAAAAAATTGCTTTGTTGCAGCTATACACGTTTGTTTTTCCTTAGCAGTCTGCACAGCGCACTTTTGTTTATTTCATAAACATTGAAATGATCCCAAATTGTGGCCATTAAGACCTCTTTGCACTCATCTAGGTTTGGCATGACGGATGAGTGGTTACCGTGCAGCCTCACAAGGCGGAGGTCCAGGGTTCAATTCCAGCTAACACTGCCTCCCCATGCAGTTTGCATGTTCTCCCACATCGGTATGATAGTTAATGTATCTTTGCCTAGTATTCAAATCAATGTTTTGACTTTTTACTGAATTATTTTTGTACCACTAAGAGGCACTGAATATTAAACATCTTCCCTTCAAAATGGTCTTGTGAAAGAATTTTCAAACCTTCGAGATTTTTTAATAAAGTGTGCAGTGCCTCAAAAAAGGTAAAGAAACACTAATCTAGGACACCTACTCAACGTTATTTGTATATTTCCTTCCTCCCAAATACATGATTTATATGATTAACTCATCAGCAACCAGCCAATCAAAGATTAAGATATTTTGAATTAGGCACATTAAAAAATGAACCAAACCATGCCTGTCAAGTCAAGTTTAGTCATGTTTATTTGCATGGCTTGTAGGGTAAACTTATGCAGGCTGGAAAGTTACAAAATAGCAAACACAAATTGGTATGATTGATAAAATGATTTAAAAGTCTGCGTTTTTTTACAAATGAAAATGTAAACCTGAGTATGGGAACTTAGCTGTTAGATTGCATATATATGACAAAAAGAAGATAAAGCTTCTTTAAAATTCTGCAAAGACACCATGAGCCTATTGTTTTAAAACGTTGTATGTTTTCGTATTGCCTAAAACAGCGCGTCCGTGACCTTTATTGTAAAGGTGGAGTCGGTGACTACAAAATATTATATTTGATGACGCCGTCTTCTGGCTAAAATCATTATTGCAGCCTCTTTGTGTTTGCTGTTAAAAACGTAATATTGGAATATAATATTGTGAATGTGCTTAATTGCTGTTGAGATTGTCATGATTGTTTTCTGTTTTTAGTGTCAATAAATTTGTTCAAACCAAAAAAAAAAAGTGTGGGTGGTTGTTCAAACCTCACATTGTTTGTAGCAAGGCTTTGATGCTAAGTCTTTAAGGAGTACGGCTTTGACCGATTACTGTACTTGTAATGAGCACAGATTTTTGCAATCTGGAGATGGAATAAGAGCTTGCTCTGTCCACTCCACGCATCGGCCCGGTATTGCAGTACCTCCGGGAACGGTGCATTCGCAATGATCGCAGCAAGGCTTTAGGGCTAGGACCTTAGCTTGGCCTTTTGGCTGGGAGTAAGAGTACCGGCTCCTTGGCTTTGTAGCGTATTATGAACTGACTGATAACGGATAATGAATAACGAAGATAGAACAATAACCCTTAAAAACTCCAAAACCCCCTTTTTTTGTGCATGCACGTACGTGACATTCTTAAACACGATCGAATAAACTCATTTTTTGTATCTCTTGTTTAGCATTTGGACTGTATTTGAACCAGTCCTTTTCTACTGTGTTCGACTTAGAATAAAAGATAACCACTGTAGCATGCGCAGGTCCGTAGGCCCGCAAACGCACATAACGCGCATTGTGTAGGGCATCAAGTGCCCTGGAGGGCACCAAAAGAACTCAGGGTCGTGGAAAAAAGTGTTGTGTTGAATGTAATTAATATGCACTAATGTGGTTAAACAATACAAAAGCAGCAAAAACGAAATTTCCCGAGAAAATTGGTGTATCTGCTTTGTGCTCCGGCCTATCTACAGTCTCATAGTGCCCCTCTCCCCTGTGCGAACATGGCATCAAACTGCAACAAGAGTCTGGAGCGGAGAAAGGGAAGAAAACATAAACAAGAAACAAGATGAGGGTCACGCAATGTTAAAAAAAAAACTCATTATTGTACTGTGTTTCCACACCCATTTGGCAGGCTGTTTGATTTAAAAGGCGCACTCTCCTTGGTTCAAATTATTTTTTGTCGGCTCATATGTGACCGCTCCGGTTCACTTGCCTATTAGATGCGAGTCCAGGCGGCCGCCTTTAATACCAAAAGAAGTGTGCGCATTTAAAAAAAAAAAAAAAAAAAAGCACAGGGAACGAAACTGAGTTTGATTGTGGTTTAACCAAGTATTTATCACAAAGTAAAACACCAGAATACAACAAAATTGTAAAAAAAAAATTAAAAAATAAAACAATTTGGTTATTACATCTTAAAAAAAGCCCTAAAACTTCAGATAGTGGATGATAATGTTAGGCAGATAGTGAAAAGTGTCACTTGGGGGCGTGCTTTCACTGTCAGGTTAAGTTTTGGATCGATAAAGTGTCAAGTCAAGTAATTTTTATTTGTATAGCGCTTACTCACAAAGAGTTTAAAAGGGCTGCACAGGTCATTGCAAACCACAGACTATTACAGACTATTATCACACCACCCCCTGATCAAAAACCTACATGAGGGCAAGGAAAAACTCAAAAACCTCAACATGAGGAAAATGAAGAAACCTTGAGAAGGGACCGCACATGTGGTAATCCCCCTTTCCAGGATGACCAGGCTCAATGGATGTTGCAATAACAAATAATACACAGATATTGTCAACAAAAAATATAGGTTATTCATATGCTATAGAGTAGAAGTGTGTTTTAAGCTTAGATTTAAACATTTCCACTGAGGTTGCAGATCCAATCTCAGGGGGAAGAGCATTCCACAGCACCGGTGCCCGGATGGAGAACACTCTCGAACCTGCGGAACTCTTCTTGGCTCTTGGGATCACTAGTAGACCAGCGTTTTCAGAACAAAGGCTCCGGACCGGAACATAGGGGGAAATTAAATCTGAAAGATATGAGGGATTACGAATTAATTTGTTGTCAATTTAAAATATTATTTTAACAGCACAAAACTAAACAAATATCATATAAGGCTTGTTAAAACAATAGCGTACAAAGACAACAAATTCAAACTTCCTCACCTTATTAATCCAAAATGAACTAAATAAAACTAATAATTTAATTATTGTGTTTTTTGATAGTTTTATGTAAATAAACATATTTCACTGAGAAATTCATTTTATCTTTTTTGTTGTGATGGGGTGGGCACCAGGGGTCAGCAATAAATGATTGGTGAAAAATTAATGCCATTAATTGCGAACAATTAATGGAATGGTTGCTTTAACTCATAAATCCATTTATTGCAAAATTTAAATAATGATCAATTATTGCGACCCATTAATTGCGAAAATATTTGGGTTTTTTGTTATTCGATTGCGTCAACGAACGTGCAAATTTTCACGCCGCGCGAGCATTTCCTATGCGGTCAAGGTCACATACACGCACAATCGGGACAGTGCATGCATACGCGTAAGCTACCGTGTTTCCCCCATTATAAGACCCACCCTGAATATAAGGCCCAGCTTTTTATGAGAAATGAAATTCAACCTTCCTGCAAATAAGAGGCTCATATTACCTATGAAAACCGTAGATATCAACGTTATTTAACAACGGCAATGCTTTTCTAAGAAATTTTTAGCGAAAATTTATTACTTTTGCACATATTTTTATTTCAAAACCTCAATTTTTGACGATGATTTTGAAGTAAGGCCGGCCTTATATTCGGGGAAACACGGTAGCTGTACGTACGTAGTGTGGTTGCAAAGCAGCTTTTTATTGGTCGGGACAAAATCGGGCTTGTTGATTGGCTCACGTTTTGCCTCAAGCACGTACGTCGTGGATGCACATACGCACACGTTGTACACCACTACTACTACGCTGTATTGATTGTAATCTTCGCACGGTTATGGGACCGAAGGAAAAAATGGTTAGAGAGTACTTCACGCAGATTGATGTCGTCAACGGCAAATGGCGCTGCTCATGTGGCGCCGAGCGCATCCAACGGCGCAACACCGGTTGGAGCAATTAAATTACCAATTAATGGCTAGAAATCCAATAAATACCCATTAATTGGCTTTGCCGCGAAAAAATTAACATTAATTTTTTCGCACTTAATTTTTTTTTTTTTTTTCCAAAAATCAATTACTGATGACCCCTGGTGGGCACCATAAAGCGTTTGTGCTTAGAGCACCCAAATAGCTAGTAATGGCCCTGAGCACACACGTAAAATCATTCTCCTCTTTCCTTTACCTCCTCTTCTCCAGCATAAGACGCTCTGTGGTCAGTACACAGAGGGTAAAAGAAAAGCAGATAGGTGAGCTGGATTTTTTTTTTTTTTTACAAAAGCTATTTGAACTCAGTTGGGCATTAACATATAATAGAGAAAAAAAAATTCTACCATCAACTTTTTAAGGACACCTCAAACCACGCACCCCACCTGTACGCAAAGATACATTGATATGGACTTCCTTAATGTTCTGAGGTTAATAAATAGTAGTCATCAAATACCACTACCGTGGGTATTTAGCTAGTGGTGCCTAGCTCTGGCGACATAAAATGGGCATATTTAAAAATCCAAGTTATTCATCTCTTGTGCTATGCATTGATTCGCATTCTGAGCATTGTCTCACAGGTCGCATAAAATAATGTTGCGTGCCACATTTGCTCCGCAGGCCATTAGTTTGACACCTACCCTAGAGCAGTGTTTCTCAACTAGTGTGCCAAGAGACCTTGTCTAGTGCGTCGCATTAAACTGCGCCATTTTTAGGTTAAAAATAGTCAATTCCAGAATTGTACCACAGTGACCACAAATTGTATATTAAAAATCCTTCAATTTAGCAATAAGATAGATAGATATTGAAGAAAAGAACATAAATATGAATAATTTACAAACATTTTCTAATGACGGTGTGCCGCGTGATTTATTAATGGATCCAAAAAGGTTGAGAAACACTGCCTTGGAGTATTTATAACCTCATTCTATCAAATGTCTATAATTAGACTCATCAAGCGTATGAGACTTTTGTCATACAAAAGTAATAGTTTTATTCAAATCTAATTAATAGAAATCAAGGTAAGAGCGTAACGAAATATTAGGAAAGTGCCGTCATGTTATCCGATGGACTGGGGGTCACTTGCCCCTCTCAACCCACGCAAAGAAATTACAGCGAGCTTCAGGGTTTGCGGCATGCCCTTGAGGGCGAGCGCACACAAAAAACTGTCGGCCGGCGTTGGGCCCGTCCTTCTTGACAGTGCGGAGAACGCAAGGTTCGCCGTGACCCCTGCAGGGGGGTGGAGGAGGCGGTCCACAGAGAACTGACTTCCAAAATTCCGGAAAAGACACTTTCTCACCACTTGATTCACGTGTCGGTGTGCTTAAACGTTCACTTTGCGTCACCTCGTCCCACGTGGTCTCACGAAGCTCAGTCCCGACATTTGGCTTGAGATCGTTCCGTTTTGGAGAGTTGATGGAATTGTTTGAGGACCCGAGTGCGGTTTCGTTTTTAGGTTTAAAAAAGGCAAGAAGGTTGCCTTGTGGTTTTATGGTAGAACCCATTTTGCCCTTTTTGCTGGTCTGCTTTACAGATTCTGTCCTGATGGTTCTCTTTGTGCTCGAAATGTTTATATTTTCCCTCCTTTCCGCTTCTTCCTGAGATCCAGGCAGCGCTACCTTGGACGCTGCTCGATGTGACATCTGGTCCAGCTTGACCAGAAATCGTGAAAGTTTCTGCTGCTTGCCGGCAAATTCAGGCAGGTGGCAGGTTGCAATGGCTGGTGGTTTAGAGTTGGGCAGCAAAGTGCAGCGCAGCGTCCCCCATACAGGACAGTGATCCGAGCCCTCCATCTCCGCCATTATGTTGGACGCTGTGAACTGCTCTGTCACCAGCTGCTCGTCGGCAAAGATGTAATCGATGCGCGTGCCGTAGTTGGTGCGGCGAGCCCCCGTTAGAGTGGACCAGCATGTGAAGGCACCGGTGCGAACCGGGTGGAAATAACGAAATGTGTCGACAAATTTGCCACTGCGGGAACTTTCTCCTGACGCCGGCGCGTGGTCATCCCGCAAAAAGTAATCTAGCCATTTCCTGCCTGGGTTGTCCTCGAAGTCCTCCTGGGGGTAGAAAGAACAGTCATTACTGTCATTGATACAGGATTTTTCCATTAAAATTCAAGACATTTTAAAAACATTTTTAAGACAATATCCAATGAAATTTAAGACCGCTCGTATCTCACACTTATTCTGGCATACATTTTGGAAACAATACCAAAGGATCTGTCAGAATAATTAAGAATGACTGCATAAAACCAGGCCAAGTAACAATTCCCAACACAAAATTGCTTCAGCGACAAAGGCTGGTTCGAGACTGACTGTACTTTAAGAAAAATGAAAAATAATTTAATGACACAACGTTACATATGTTTGTTAATTAGTTAGTTGACTATTCTTGCACTATGACTATTTTTGCAACAAATGCATATTGCACAAACCCTTACGATACCAACTGTATGTAACATCCTACATTTCTTGTGTAAATTATAACTATAACCTAATCCTCCTTGTTTCATAACCTTATCTTCTCTGTTCCTTTATCTTCTTGGGTTTTTTACCTCACTGTGAATGTGTAAAACTGGAGTGTCATGCCCAATTTCGTTGTCACAATATGTTAACCCATTTTGTAACAATGACAATAAAGGTATATTCTATTCTATTCTCATCTCATTAGCTACACCGCTTATCCTCAGTAGTGTCGCAGGGGTGCTGGAGCCCATCCCAGCAATCAACAGGCAGTGGGCAGGGGACACCCTGAACTGGTTGCCAGCCAATCGCAGTCTATTCTATTCTATTATAGTTATTAGCTCTATCACACAGATAAGACAGGGAAAAAATAAGACATTTGAGTTATATTCAAAACTTGTAAACAAAATTTTAAGGCCGTAGTTTGAGGATATAAAATGTAAGACTTTTCAGGTGTGTTCAAGTGTGGTTGTACGTATCAATATAGGACATGGCACTCCAGGGTAAATGTTGTGGCCTCTTCCACCAGAGGTTGCCTAATGGCTTTGGAATTGGGACAGGTGTGTCCAATCACCACACGCCTTTCCCTAATTACCCCAATCCTTCATAAGGACATTTTGGACACAGCTCATTGTCAGGACATCATGTTGTTATTTTGTGTTGACCCAAACGCAGGAAGCAGGGCAAGTTCCTCAAAAACGATGGTATTTGATTATAAAATAATCAACAAAGTAACTAACAATTGGTCAATGATCAACTAAACCATCAAAACCAGAAAATAAAAACCAAACTTCAGAAACAAGGATGAGTCTGGGAAAAGGTGATAGCTGTATTGATAATGTAAAATGGATGATGGTGGAAGAGGAAGAGGGTGGAATAGACCCCAACAGTAAACATGTAATAAAGACTTTACAGAAAAAAAAGAAATCACTGTCATAAAAATAGACAGCAATATTTACAATGTATTGCTTGGACTGACCCAAGTTATAATAATAGTGCAATGAAAAAATAAAACAAAGCATCATTAAATAGCGCACCAACAGGAGCAGCAACAAAAATACAAAGGAGAGAAACAGTGTGAACACAACACACCTAGCTTTACAGCAAACAATTCTTTGACAAAAATTAAACAAATGAAAAGAAAAGAAAAAAGCTCTGGCTGGTTTGTTAAGAGTGGTAGAAGTTTGCTGTTGAATTTTAAATAAAGGAAAATTACAAATAACAAGTAGCTTAACCTAATCAAGATCCATTGAGCGTGTACCTATTTAACAATGCAAATGTTTATGGACATGTTAATAAATACAAGCCATGTGAGGCTCAAAAGTTATTTTATCAGTTCACCAACAAATGTTGACAAAATGTATAACAATACTTGCATGTACAGTTTACTGATTCTACGACAATGAGTGTAAAACTCTGTGCTTCTGTGACGATATTATACAGCAAATGGTGTGCATTGTAATTAACACAAAAACTGAAAGTCACAGGGAGAACCGTCCCGTGAAATGGCAGTACCGTAATCCTTTGTTTATCGCGTTTAATGGGAACCAGGACCACCTGCCATGTGCCAAAATCTGCCAAGTGGCCCCCGATAACCCCCACACATGTTTTATATGTGCTCTGCCAGCCCTGCTTGCAGCAATAGTCATCCGGGGATAATGAACTGCGGCCACAGAACGAAAAAAGATCTGCCACACATGACACAAATACGCTCTCTGAGCAATGGCCAACTGGGAGTAACGGATCAGTCATAACACTGCAGTTTTTATTTTTGGCAGGCCACAATGACTTCACTTCAGCGGCCTAAACTGTTAAGAAAATGCCCTCTACTGGCTCCTGCTCTCAGAATTAATCGACCGGGGATAATGGATTGTGACCACAACCGTGCATTTCCATTTAGGCAAGCCAGAACTGCATGCTTCTCGAAAAGTGCCTTCTGCCGGTTCGAGCTTGCAGCAAGATGCGATTGGGTATAATGGATCGAGGCCATATGAGCAGTGTTCTCGTTTGCCCGCGTCCCTACGTCCTAGACGCATTATTTTCGCTGGGGGTGCATCGTGTCAAATCAACGTGCGTCCCCGGGATGCAACTTTTTTGAGACGAAATTGTCATTATAATTTTTTAACAAAGATTTACCGCACTCCAATCTTTTCATGAGGCAGATCCGCCATTGTTTTTTTGATCTCGCAGTCCGAGTTTTCATCTGCACGCCGATCTCCAGTTGCAATTGTGTAGTGAAAGTCAGTTTCTTTTTAGAGAACCGGCTTTTTCGGCTCAACTCATTTAAGAGAGCCGGCTCTCAAACGGCTCACTTGCTTTGATGCATTATATTACGAATGATTATGTTGTATAAATAAGTTAAGAAAAAAGTATAAAAGGAGAAAATGAAAAAAGACAGGTTTGTAGTGATCCCTTTTAATCAGTCTATTACGAACAATAATTTAATGCAGAAAATGAATTAATAATTTGAATAAGAAAATGTATTATTCTACTTAATTACATTTGCATGTATTTTTTCCTTCTACAGTGAACATCCAAGCGACTTCATTTTTTAACTTTTTTTATAATAACCCTGATTCATGTCGAGCAACTCAGTGTCTCACAACAAAATGTTCATTAACAATATATATATTTGATATAAGGAAACACATGTACAATATAACATGTTAAACTACATAAATAAACATGTTTGAAAAGAAAATGATTTTTTTGTATTTTGTTAGGGAAAATACGACAGTTTGTAAGGGCATGGAGCACACTATATTTTGGGGACCCATAGATTCTTGAGCATGCGAGTCCCCATCACTTTTCAGAGGTAAAATGAACACTGTATGAGTGCAGATAGTTTCAGTCGAAATACAGTAACGGCGAAAAAAAGAGCCGCTATACCTGACAAAAGTTTCTTCTGTTGGGGATAATAAATTTCAGCCGCACAAGTGCGGTTTAATTTTTGTGGATAGAATGGCAAAAAAGAGCTGCCTTGCCAGACAAAAATGTGTTCAACCAACCCCTGCCCGCAGCAATCGGAGATAATGGAGCAATCAAAGATAATGGATCACGGAATATATTTCAACCTGCTATGCACTGTGGCCACGAAGTGCAAGGTAGTGAGGGATTAGAATGGTCCTCAATTATTTTCTGTCACGACGCCATCCAAGAAGAAATCCTCTCGCGCCCCCCGAACCATCGGTTTTTAAAGTGATCACATAATATTGGCGGGGACAAAAAACAATTGCTCGATATTGATTCATGCAAAGTCTACGCCTCATTATCGGATTGGGTTGTAATGCCTTGAAGTGACAGCTTGATTTGTTTGGCTTCTTGCTGTCAGCTGCCAACATTATTAACAAAGCAAGCGACTGGTCTTTTCTCGTCTCCCTGCGTGGTCGCAGCAAAGTGCTACAGACGCTTCAAACTTCCTCGTCTTAGCTTTCAGGAGGAGACTTTTGTCTCTTTACCCAGTCTCTCTTAGCCTGTCTCCTCATCCTTGTTAAATATTTTTTTCACTTCATACTAAATGCCTATACTCTGTGATATATGCACGGCGTAGAGGTTAAAAGTAAACAAAACACTAACAATGACAGCGCCACTGCTACTTAGTGTAGTTGAGGTACAATTACACTTGATTCTGGGTAAGTAAAAAAAAAAATAAAGCTCCCCAATGTGAAACGCGCCCACCTTCATGAAGCCTCCCTTTGTTGAGTGTTGTGATTTATTTTTCTCTATTCCCAGATTTTACAGGCTTTGACTTAATGGATATTCACTCTCTTTTCAACTACATACTTACAATAACATTTGGGTCACAGTGGTCTATTGGTCGATGAGAAGTATTTACATCCCCTAAAACGATTACAGAGCTAGAAAACAAAACACTGAAATTAGATATGTAGAAAAGTGAGGTCAATGAAAGCAAGAAGCCCACTAACCTCCCGCTTTTCAGTAAAGCCTCAGCTCGAGCCTGAAGCAGCCTGTAGAACCGCATTTTGAACTCTTTTCGCTCTGGCTTTTCTGGGTCGGCTCTCGGACAGTAAACATTTATCACAGACACAGTTTGGATTTTGTTCACACACCTGCCAGGAAAGACAACAACTCTGAATATAAAGTGAAGTGCATTTTCAAGAGTTTACATTCTTACTGTATTCTGTGTTGTGTGATGACAGCTCGCCCTTCGTTATCCAAAAGTTGCAATTCCTCATCTGTGAACTGAGAATAGTTGCCGTAACAACCAACAGCGCCCTCGTGATTGGTTAAGAGACCGGTGAGACCTTCCTCAGCAGCAAATGGCGTAGCACTGTCCTTACAATAAGTGGCTACACCTATTTCCCCCCAAAAAAAAACAAAAAAAAAAACATGGGGTTGCTCATCGAATACAATGTTTTTAACCGATGTGCCGGGGGCACACTAGTGTGCCATAAGACTTTAGTGTGCTGCAGGAAATTGCAAAAAAACATGCCTTTGCTCAGTATCTTAGTTTTCTAACCAACTAACGTACAAGTAACCAACATTCATCCATATCAGTTAGGGGCAGCAGATCATGAAATGATCTGCATTTATATAGCACTTTACATTGTGCTTCACATTTCCCAATAGCGGCCGTGATCTGTGCAGCCATGTAAGGCGCTAACCTGCTTATTGGGGGTAATTGGGGGTTCAATGTCTTACCCACTTCGACATATAACACGGACAAGCCGGGATTCGAACTGGGATCCCTTAATCCTAAGACGATCGCTCTGCCTCCTGAGCTACTGCCGCCCCCGGCACTTACATTTATTTATATCATGCTGATTTTTTTGGCTTACCCTTGCCTTTATGTAGGTTTCAGATGAGGAGGTGTAATGGTGGTCTGTGCAGCCCTTCAATGTTCTTTGTGATTAAGTGTACTATAAATAAATGTGGCTTGGCTTTTTATAATGTATATATACGTATCTGCTCATGTAATATATATATATATATATATATATATATATATATATATATCGGAGCCTTATCCCCCTAGGAGGAGGTGGCTAGAGTCAAGAACACATTCACATTTCTGACTCTTTCCGGGAGTTTTGATACAGAGGAGGGGATTCCCAGCCCCCTCGCTCAACCCAACTGATGTGTTGGGAGTCATTAGGTGACCAAACCCCCCAATTCCAAGCCTTAATGCCGAGCGCCAAGCAGGGAGGCAATGAATAGCAATGTTATAGTCTAAGGTATGACCCGGCCGATGCTTGAACCAGCAACCTCCCAGTCTCAGGGCGGGCGCCCTACCCCAAAGCCACCGAGCTGTTGTAGTATTGGGAAATATATTAAAGAATTGTTTTGATGATATTTAATATTGAACTGTCAAAAATTGATAAAATGAGATAAATTAAATATATTGTACACAATTTTACTGATTTTAATTAGTATTTTCTTAATTTAAAAAAAAGACCTCAAAAGTTAGAAAGCAGTGAAGAAAAATCTACCGGCAGATATTTTTTGTTCATTTTAATCACTATTGTTTTTTTTTTTACTAAAACAAAATGAAACTACCGTAGTAACCAAAATAAATATTAATAGCTTTCCTGAGCCAAAGTGAATATAAATGCTAATAAAAACTTGATACTGTAAATTTAGACAATACGATAATCTAACTTTAAAAAAAAGGAAACAAACATGCAACTGTCATTGAGATTTTTTTTAAACATTTTCAACGTTCAGTGTGCCTTGACATTTTTCAGTGAAAAAAAACAATGTGCCTTGTCTCAAAAAAATGTTGGGGGGAAAATGATCTCATGAGTCTTTTGAGCTATTAGGTAGATACCAGTTGAAGCCAGACAATAGATTGAAAAACGTCATCAAAACAAATCAGGGGCAAGCTTAAAGCCCCAGTTTAATATTTGACCACTAGATGGCACTGTTGTTGAATGTGAACGAAAACCACAGCATATCGTCACGTCATATTGTCAGATATAAAAAAATTGTGAATATGCTTGATGGCTGTGTTTTGCTGCTGTTGGTGTCGGTGGATTTGTTCAGACCGAGGACAATCGACTTTGGCCTGGACGGATCTATTGACACTAACAAAGATGTTATATAATGAAATTGTGAATATGTTTGATTTTCGAGAAGGTTTGTTCAAACCTCACTTTGTGTTTGCTGTTAAAAACGTAATATTGGAATATAATATTGTGAATGTGCTTAATTGCTGTTGAGATTGTCATGATTGTTTTCTGTTTTTAGTGTCAATAAATTTGTTCAAACCAAAAAAAAAAAGCAGCAAGACAACAGACAGACACAATGCCGACTTAAGATATGGATTTCACTATCTAAAAGGAATGCAAGTTTCTCGATGTAAGATTATTTAGTAAAAATTAACCTTGGTATGATACTTCATGTGTTTTTGCCTGATATTCAAATCAATGTTTTTGTACCATTAGGAGGCACTAAATGTTACATACTGTCCCCTTAGGAAAACACACCAGAATAGCCACTGCGTCCTCGACTGAAGCTGAAATATGAGTTATAGTCATCAACAATGGCAGTCCTTTCGTCGAGCAGATCTCCTACGAAGGATTACAATTAATAAAACAGAATTGCATTTTCTCTTTCAACGCTTTTCTTGCGAGTTCTCCACTTACTAGTCACCTTGGTCTCTTGCACGCATATAATGTCCGCGTCCAGTGTATCAAGCGTATTTTTTATTCCATTTCCAAACGTCCGTATGCCGTTTATATTCCACGTTACTACCTTCATCGTGCCTATATATCAGCATGCACCAATAATACGCAAACAGCTCAACAATTTTGGTAATAGTGAAGGCATGGAGTGTTTTTGCGCGCACCCGGAAGTACCGAGGAAGGGAGACGAACCAGGCGGAAGTGTATTTCTTAATAAGAATTTTTTAAAAAGAATAATTATGTAACCCCACGTGTACAGAAAGAAAAGCAACAAATTCAAAAACACACAAACCCACTACTCACAAGTAGCTATAGAAACAAAATATACCTACTCTTTGGCCAGAACCTACGCAGACGGACCGCCATATTACATGGGGAATCGTGCGTCGATTCCCTCGTCCATTATGTTCATTATCTGCGGGGGTGCTGGCATTGGGCAGGGGACACACTGAACTGGTTGCCAACCAGTCACAGGGCACACAGAGACCGACAACTCACTCGCTCATTCACACCTAGGGACAATTTTGGACCAACCTGACATGCATGTTTGTGGAATGTGGGAGGAAACTGGAGTGCCAGGACGAAACCCACGCAAGCACGGGGGTAACATGCAAACTTGGCACAGGAAGGATGGTGGCAAACCACTCATCCGCCGTGCCACTTTGGCTCCCTCGGTTTTAATCCAAATAATTACACGCATGGGCGTAACCAGCCAGTTTTGGGTGGTGCTCAATCACCCCCAAATTCAACCCCTAAAATTATAGCACTTTGAAAACCCTATTTTCTTTAACAGAGAACAGGATAAGCTAAATAATGATGAAAACGATAGATAAAAGAGATAAAAAAGTCAAATTAACCAAAAATGTGAATAACACAGTGTTGGAAATATGCTACTGCCTTTAAATGGTTCAGTCCATTTGATTCCTAGCACAGCTCTCGCCACCCTACCCGCTCCTCTTTCTGAATTAAACAGTGTTTAATAGATTGCATCACTGTCTAATGAATTCCATACTTCTTCTGTATGTGTATGTGAACTCTATTAGAAATACATATGAGTAAAAACTGGGCATGGGGTAGTAATAGTCTCTCTGCTAACCACAGGATGTAATGTGTTTCTTTTCAATTCCTTCTTTTTTTCTTCTTCTTGTTACCTGTGTTTTTTAACACCTGTTTCAGTTGCACTTCTAAAAGCAGCGACATCTAGTGGTCAAATTCTAAACATATACATTTTAAACTAAATTCAAAACACTTCTATTAATTAGCTTTGTCTTCAATATAACAAAATCTATATCTCATACAGTGTATAATCTGTGCTAGATTCGCTTTTGGCCATGCCCAACATGTTTAAACCTACTTCTCTGGTCTTTTTCTGTAGTGTGAAATGGCAAGAGCGTCAACTCGCATCTTCACAGCATTATGCTAATCAATTGTTAGAAGTGTCATTGACCCTAATTTGTTTTTTCTTTTCTCAGCATTATAATGCCAGGTCAGAGGCCCGAAACTCACTGAAGACAGGTCCGCGGCCCTCTTTTGGGTCCAGACCCACCAGTTGAGAAGCCCTGGTAAGATTATTACAGACATCTGTAACTGCAAGCTTGATTTATTTTAATTAAAAATAGGTGACTTAGTTTCCAAAATACCGCTGCAAATATTTTAAATACCAACTGTGTATAAGATTACAAATCTACGATTGTAAGAGCTACAGCTGCTAGGGAATGAATGCAGGACTTGTCCGAAATTCAGGGCTCAAGGACCTATAGCTCGCGAGCCATATATGGCTCTTTTCATGAGTACATCTGGCTCAGAGACAGAATTAAGACCATGCAAATTTTTTCATGTCATTTCGTTTGTAGCATGATCGGAGCTTATTGTGGTGTACGCCAAGCCAAAACAACACTGAAATTCCTGATGCTACAGTCCAGTATATATCGGTCACATTTTTAACTACAGTTTACAGTCAAGGTGTCACACCAAACAACCCCCGTTTTGGCTGTACATCGCTAAGGAATCCTTCATATGGAATTTCATCAAATAAATCTATGTTCACTGTTGAAACACTTAATGAAAACCCACAGAACAAACTGTAAACACCCATACCCATAAATGCCAACAAAGTGCTCGGAGACATTTGATTGGGTGAGCGGTAGGGGTGGACAAAGCTTTGCACAGAGAGCAAGCACTCCCTTCTCTTTCTCGCCGAGCCTTGTCTGCGCTAAAGGTTGATACATTGGTATCCTCGTTTGCAGAACTTTGTGAATTTTTTGCAAAAAGATTTTGCTCGCACCTTAAAACCATTACCTATGACGGATGAATGAAGGTTACAAATGAGCCTCAACACTTTAAATAACTGTGGTAAGAAGACGAGTTTGGAGTCGTATATTTATATGAGACACAGGCTCTGGTATTATTGTTATTTCATATATTTTATCAAATCATCAAACGACACACAGTGAAAAATATGAATTGAAGAATAAGCTTTTGTCTGGAGAGCGGCTTTCGCGGTTTTATTGAATTTTGTCTTAAAATGTATCGCGTGGCTCTCTCAAAAAGATTAGAATGTTTTGCCTTTTATTGCCCTTTGAGTCAAATAGGTTACCAACCCCTGCCGTAATCTTTATGCCCGTGTTTTTTAACCACTGTGGTGTGGCACACTGCCAAGATATAGTCAGGTGTACCGTGGGAAGTTATCCAATTTGTGTGCCTGTGCGGTCTAGCGCCCGGCAGAGTAATCATGCGGTACTCTTCGAGCAGCAGCATCCACTTAATTGCCTTGTGCTCTGAGACAGGCGAATTAGAGACGTATTGATGCAGCGACAGGTCAATAGCAGGATGACGGTAAAAGTGATTGATACGTTTTTGAAAAGAGAAAATGGACCCAGGGCAAAACCGGGACCAAGAAGAAAGCTTTAGTGTGAGTGGAACTCAAAAGAAAGCAAAGACGTCCAGCAAAGTTTCTGGTGGGAGGCATTACAACAAAAGCTATTTTTCATTTGGATTTACTTTTAGTAGTGATGCAAGAGCACCGACTCTCTTGTAGTTGCCAAAAAGCTTTATTGTTTGTGTTTATTTTATTCCTATTCAGGACATGATAATATAACGCCATTTTTCATTTGCAAAAAACACTTACAGAGTTAATATACGCTTTTTTCAAATTTTCTGTTAGTGGTGTCCCGCGGGATTATTTTCAATGAAAGAAATGTGCCTTAGCCATGGTCTAGACAGCTTTTTTGGGGTTGCTCAAGCACATCCAAATTCAACCAAAGCACCCCCAAACTTTATTGGATTTTTAAAACTTTAAAACTTATCCTTACTAAAGCAGCACGGCGTGCAGTGGTTAGCGCGTGTGCGGCACAGTTCTGAAGTCATGAGATCAAACCTTCCTGTGTGGAGTTTGCATGTTCTCCCCGTGCTTGCGTGGGTTTCCTTCGGGCACTCAGTTTTCCTCACACATTCCAAGACATGCATGTCAGGTTAATTAGCCGGTCCAAATTGTCCATAGGTGTGAATGAGCGAGTGAGTTGTCTGTCTCTGTGTGCCCTGCGATTGGCTGGCAACCAGTTCAGGGTGTCTGATGCCCATTGCCTGAAGATAGCTGGGATGGGCTCCAGCACCCCCGCCACCCTATTGAGGATGAGCGGTGCAGATAATGAATGAATGAATGAATGAATATCCTTAATAAAGGATAGGATGTGGGATGAAAAGCACTAGAACAACGCAGCCTCGGAAATATTCCACTGCCTTGAAATCGTTTTGTCTATTTGATTCCTAACACTGCTATATGATTGTATGTACTCTGTAAGAAATAAATGAGTAAAAACTGGGCATGGCGTAGTAATAGAGTTTCTGCTCACCACAAATTCTAATGAAGTTCACAAATAGGAAGTGACACTCAGCATTGAATGATCCTATATCACTTTAAGTCAAATGAAAATAAAATAATCATGATCATGGTCAGCACGGCGGCGCAGTGGTTAGCGCGTGTGCGGCACAGTTTTGAGATTGTGAGGTCAAACCCCCTGTGTGGAGTTTGCATGTTCTCCCTGTGCTTGCGTGGGTTTCCTCCAGGCACTCCGGTTTCCTCCCACACCAAAAAAAAACATGCTTGTCAGGTTAATTGGCCGGTCCAAATTGTCCCTTGGTGTGAATGAGCAGTCGAATTGTCTCTTCCTGGGCAACTAATTCAGGGTGTCCCCTGCCCACTGCCCGAAGATAGCTGGGACCCTACTGAGGATAAGCGGATAATGGATGGATGGATAATCATAACAAGCCAGAAACTCTGGGTGCTCAGCACCGCCCAAAACTCTGAACCTAAAATCGCCACTGGCCTTCGCTCAAAAAAGGTTGAAAAATACTGCTATACGCAAGTACAATGATTTGGAAGTGCAATTCACTTTCTGCTTGATAGAGGACGCTGTTAAGCTTTGTCGTTTGGGCGCGCATTAACTGGGTGGGAGGGCGGACACATCGCGCCGAGCACACTGACTCCGTGAGCGCACTCCTCGACAATCGACACTTGGCTCGACCTCGCAGGGACACTCCGGGGCTATCGCCCGGCACAACGAGCGAGGTAAGCGCCTAGGGTTGCGACGGCCCTCCGCCTAGGATAGGGGGACGGGTAGTTCCAAGCTAGAGCGAGTCTCATTCTGGTACGAGAACGCGCTTGGGTAGTGTTTGTAACATTCATGTGGCCGATGTCTTCTTGCTAAAATGAGCTTGTCGGAAGGCGATGACGTCAAGATGACTCCTTCACCGAGTCGGCGTTTTCCCAGCAATGGCGCCTGCACTATGCATTTGCATCCACGCGAGAAGCTTCCATAATTCGTTCTTGCAGCGTAATGGCTAACATGGACTTGCTAGCTGTCCGACCAGCGTTCTTTGAATAGTTAAGACAGCTTTATTAAACGTGTGTTTTTAAAAAAGCCAGCATGTCATAATATCTTCTCGTGGCTGCAGCTGCCATTCAGAAGCGTGTTTATGGTTGCAGAAGATGAAGGAAGATGCTACCCGATGCAGCGGCCAGTTGGTGGTTCCCTGCCGGGTGAATTGGAGAAGATGTGAGCAAATGGGGCCGTCTTGCATGCCGCACCCTATGGACACACTGATTTATTTTAAATGTGATGAAATGGGAGACTAGTAAACTGGGCTGGTCAATGACCCCTCTGTGTTAGTTGTCTGTTATTTACAATGTGCAATAGAAGCAATGTATACATGGCATCTCTGTATTTTTGTACTTTTAAAAATTATTTTACGTGAAGTTTTCTTTTTTAACTACTGCAAATGTCAGTAATTGGATAGTAGGTTTTGAGTAAACAGCATTGTCTGTCGGGAAAAAGTTACTCATGACCCTTATGATTACACTTGGTACATGAAATTGTTGGTTTTAATGTAATACAGTTGGGAGCACTGCCTAATTTAAGCCAATTTCTTTAGGTTCGTTCTGTATCACAGACTGATATGTATTATAATCATTGTGGTTCGTTTATCTATTTATTTCACTTGCTACAATCACTTCTGGCCTCCAGCATGACTGTGACCTTGTAGACATTGCAAAGTAAAAAACAAGCTATGTACATGAAATTCCATTTACCTTTTGTGTGTTACATTGCGGTACTCTAATCATTTCAAACTGGATTGTTTTACTTGAACTGAAGGGAAGCTTCAAGTTGATATGTTGAGTCATTGTTTCAAAGTCAGGAGACCCTCCGGATATTGTTGGAATATAAATGTCATTTGAGGTTAAAAATAAAGGCACTGTTGTCCATATCAATATTTATTTCCCACCCATTATTACTTAACAGTTGGTTTGTTGGATCTCTTACCCACTAGGGTGGTAAGGGCACCATTTCCTGTGGTGTGTCTTGGGCAAGTACAGCCTGATGGCACCCACCCCTCTCCAGGGCATTCTTAATAGTATTGTGTATTTATCTAACTAACATGATAGTAGATCTACTGTATCTCAGCAACCTCAATTTTTCATCATTGTCAATGAGTTTTTTGCTTTTCTCTTTACTAGGGTGGCGTAATGAGAGTGAAGGAGCAAAGTAGGGCACAGTAGCAGGCTGGGAAAGGAGCAGGAAACAAGCCGATCATGCTTGAGGCCGAAGCAGATGCGGACGTGGCAGGCACGGCTCTGGCAGCGGATAATGATCCCGGTACAGGGAGCGAGGACCTGAAGTCTGAGGTGGTGCGCCTGACTCTCGAGCTCCAAGAGGCAACCGAGGAGAAGCTACAGGCTGCTCGCTATGGCCTGGTGGTGCTGGAGGAAAGTTCTGCTCTCAAGATAAAAAATCAACAACTGGAGGAAGAGCATGAAGCCCTCAAAGTGGAACTGCAGCAGCTCAAAGAGGTTTGAGTGCCCGAGGCCTCTTGCTATATTTTCAAATCCCCAAAACTTGATTTGTTTTCAAACACCATTATTCAATATAATGCTTGCTTTATCTAATAACTAGATAAATGTTTGACCCAGCATGAGTTGTATAAATCCCATTATGACTGCAAAGGTCTACAGCACATGTCAAACTCATGTCCTGCGGGCCAAATGTGGCCAGCGAGAGCTTCAAATGTTGAACATCTAAACACTAAAGTCAAAAGAGTGCTTTGACCTTTTACTTTTTTCCCATTGCCAACTCCTCCGCGCCACTTCACGCCAGGACATACATATTAATGAGTGAATCTGAGTCTTAAATGCTTCTGAAAATGTCCAAGAAGATTTTGTTATACCGTGATCCCTCTACATATGACCTTTATTCGTTCCCAAATCGTGGTAGTATCTAGAAATGCCCATATTTTGAGTAAACTTTTCTGATACAAAGTAACCAATTTGTTCGCAGCCTCCCAAATACTTCCAAGTTAACCCTAAACAGCTATAAAACACATCATCATTCATTATATTACTAACACATTCAAAGTTAAACATAAAATTAGATTCACAAGATGAAAGTAAAACGACTATATGCCCAATATGTCGTAGTATTGACTGAAAAGTAGAAGTTCTCGTAACTTGGAATTTCCCTCACATGTCGACCAAAATTTTTCTCATATCTCAAATTTCTCATAGCATGTATGCAAAAGAGGTATCACTCTATTTAATTTATAACGTATGTTGCATAGTGGCTTATTTTTTAATGTAACCAATGTTTGTGACTTTAATATTTATTTAATTCAGCGTTACATTACACGAAGTAATAGTTACTTTTTACATACTAATTACATTAATTTACATTTATAAGTTATATCCCTTTGAGGATGGCCATTACGCTGATGTGGCCCTTGGTGAAAATTGGTTTGACATCTCTAGTCTACAGTATATTTAGTGCTGAAATATTATTTATATATAATTTAACATGATCTTACCCTAGTCTATGGGCTCGTGTAAGGCTTAATATACTAGCAAAAGTTTATATGTAGTCAATTAGCATTTTGTTATAACAATATTTCTTGTTCAGTCGAGCACGCTAAAGAATTTAGTTCATGCTCATAGTTCTTTTCTGCCTCAGGAACTGATACACATATTGTGTTTCATTACTTAAAACAAATTAGCATAGTGAAATTGATACACCATTTGATGTAATGTGTCGTCATCAAACACCTGGTGGTATTAAGAGATAGTCCTCAGGGTATCTGCACATTCTTAAAAAGCATTTTGATAACCCATTGAAGGGCTTAATTACAGTATTAAAGCACCTTAATTATTGGTTCCCAAAAAATCTCATTAAACAAAGGGAAATTCCTAAATTGAAATCCTTGAAATTGCTTGAGTTTTATTGTAATTCATAGAATAATGTTTGTATTTTAAAGCCCAAACTCAAGGATTGGGTATAGTAGTATATTTTGGACCATAGAGGGCATCCAAAATAAATAAATGAATTAAAACTGGATATTTATTGATAGGTCTGATGCCACTGAACTTTTTGAGTAGTCATGTTTTTTTTTTAAATATATAATATATGCATACAACCTTTATATAGGCCTCCAACAAATTTGAAAAGGCATCAATATTGTGAAATAATATCAAGGCTTCCAGATAACGGTCGTGAAACCCCTTCGTCTCTAGGATGAGGTCATGGCTTTGGAGAAAACTTCTTTCACAAAAATAAAGACAGCCTTCAATTTAAGTTCCATTTGTCTATTATTAAAATCAACTTTATTTGATTTTATTAGTAAAATCAAAAAGGTTCACTGGAGCCCATGACAGCTGCCTCATACCAGTAGTAGTTTACAACCTCAACTGTTGCAAGCTAATTTCAGATCTTACATTTTGACTTACTTGGTTTAATTGAGTCTTTCAAAATGCATCTAAAAATGGTTATTGTATTTTTAAAGGCATTTGCAGATTCTGTCTGTAGCCAAAAGCGTGCAGTCGCTGACGGAGAATGTCGAGAGGAGAACCTTCTTCAGGAAAATGCATCTAAGGAGGCAGCCATGGCAACCCGTTTGGAAGAGGTCCAGGGAGAACTCAAGCAAGCACGACTCGCTTTTGGCAATGCCCATGCGGAGATCGACAGACTCGGGGTGGTCTCCACTCAGCTAAAGAAGGTATGGTTTAAAAAAAGGAGATCATACACTTATTGTCCTCCTTTGTTGTTCTTGGAAGTGTTTTGAGCGTAGCTATTGTGGCACAGGACTGTGAGGGTTTGGAGGAAGAGAAAGGACACCTGAGGGATGAGATGAAGGAATTTAAAGTGCGTGAGATGCGTCAGTTGCAGGACAACAGTGAGCTGGAGGAAGAGAACACTTCTCTCCAAAAGCAAGTTTCCGTGCTTAAGGAAAACCAGGTAAGTTAACACTGAAAAATAATTATGAATTATGAAATCAAATTCAAACTATTTGTCATTGTAAAAATATTCTTGTAAAAATGATTTGAATAATGTACTGAAACCCTTTTATAAGTCCTCATAATTCTCCATGATGATGCATGCAACAAGCTTCTAAGATGTTTACGTACTCCCAGGTTAGTTTACTGTAAAGAATTACACAGATGGTTAATTATTTTGACAGAAACCCCATCAGTACGAATGATAAGTTACCAAATTTATTTAAAATCTTATTAAGGTGTTATTGGAAAATTAACATAGAATTTACATACCTTCACATAACAAATACATAATTCAAAAACGCTGAAGTAACACAAACAGACAGACAATACAGCGAGGACTATGTTTTTATTTAAAAAAAATTTTTAATCCGATTATATTAAACTTGTATTTGCTGCAACGCGTTGTTTGTCAACACAACCTCACAACCAGGTCAAGTCTTGCGTTATGGATACCAGGCAGACCAGTTATTGGTGGCAAATTACTTCGAGACAATAACTAGAGGACTGCATAATTAATACAGTGCCAAGTCTGTTCAGCAGCAACTACGATGTAATTGTTGTATTCAAAATTACTTAAAAAGAAAACTCAACTAAACCGGTAAGGCTGTAACATGACTCTGTGTCAAAAATCGCGGCTTCGTACCCAGCCTTCATCTGTTTTAAGGATATTTAATACTTTTTGGTATGCTGAAAAAACGCCTTGTAGTAGTGATGCAACAGTTAATGTAGGCCATGTTCATATTTTTTGATCAACGTTTTTTTTCTGACTTAGAGACATTATTTCACTTAAGATAGTACAAATATTTTAGAAGTCAGAGCAACTATTGATTTGTTTATTCCAGGGTTTGTCGAGGTTTTTGAAATCCTTGAAGTTGCTTGAGTTCTATTGTTGTGATTTCAAGAATTGAAAACTGCTTGAATTTTGGGTGAAGAGCTTGTAAATGCTTGAAAGTGTTACCATGTTTCTGCTTAAAATAACGCTGCCACTGCTCACTGGTGGTTTTGCTTTGCCATTGCATTTCTTTACTTGTGATTAACTTCAGTTGGCATTAGTTTGTATGGCATTGTACTATAATGTGTCATCTCCCCCTATGGGTGGCGCTCAAAACGAAATGTCCATGCTACATATAAACAATACACTATGAAATATGTATTTGTGCGAGGATAACATATCTGTTACAGGCATTGCAAAAAAAATAATCTAGCGTTTTCTAGTGGTGAATTGTATAGGGAAGCACTTCCTGCAACTGAAAACGTAAGCTGAAAATGTAAGCTACATTTTTACCAAACACCTCTATGGTGAGAGATTTGTCCCAAAACAAATATATTCACGATTGATTCACATGTCTTTATCAATGCACACGTTAGACTAAAAATCAGATATATTTGTGTCTTTGGAAAATACACGATTCATACCCTATTATTCATTTCAATGGTACTAGAGAAATTGGAAAATTGGCTTGAAAGTCCTTAAAAAGTGCTTGAATTTGGCCATGAAAAAGGGTGTACTAACACTGTTAATCAAATGAGACTTTTTCAAGTATTTGTCTTTATTTGGAAAACAATGATCAATATTTCTGTTTTTTCTTTGTCGGAAATATTTTATTTTTTGTGACTCATGGGCTGCAAGTTCAAAAATACTGAAAGATGCACATCATTGATTTTTGAAATAATTGTTAACTGTAACCCTACCGTTTTGATTTGAGGTGGAGTTTGAATCGTTGAAGTTGGAGCTGAACCAAAAAAATGAGGAGCAAGAGGAGCTGCGGGCACAAATGGAGGAGGCCGCGAGGCTCCGGGCGATTGCAGAGCACCAGCTGGATGAGGTCCTGGAGTCCTTGAAGGAGGAGCGCGAGCAGAAAAATAGTCTTCGCCGAGAACTCTCTGCCTTGACCCTGAACCCATTTGATTCCGTGGGCAACCTGGAGCTACACTTAGACCATCTGGACAACAGCCAGGAGGAAGGCCGGACAGGAGAGGCAGTCGTTCAAGGGAACAACCAGGATGGCAGCGTTAACAACACTGAAAATTCAGCTCATAAAAGTAATGGCGTCACGCAACGTTACTCTACTCCACGCAATACTGACATATTTCTGCGTGCTCCAGCTTCTGGTCTTGTTTCTGATCTCCTGAGTGAGCTTCACTTTTCAGACAGCCAGAAACTTAAACAGCAGCTACTTCAGGTAAGAAATATTTACATAAATATGCTAGGCAAAAAATATTTTTTGTAAAATGAGGAAGCATTTTAGTTTTTAGGTAGACACCTAGTTTTGTTTTTTGTCATCTTCATTATTCATATTCATATTTATTCGTGTACACGCCTATACCTTGTTTTTTTTTATTTTGTACTCAAAGTTTGCGTGTGCATTATACACAAGGTTTTACGGTAGTATATTACCTTATTTGTGCAACGATTGAACCCTCGAAAGCTATTGCTGACCACAATCTCCAAACATGGGACGCAACGGGAATCGAAGCCTAGTTGTTGCAGTACGTGCACTAAATCCTCACTGCTAGACAACCAGTGATGTAGATGACATTGGTGTTAAGGCATTAAATGTTATCTCGTTATCACACTATTTTTTTCATGGAACAGAAACGAATGGAGAAAACAAAGTCGTCCTCAAAGATACAAATAAATACAAACAAGCACAAGGGAAACAACTCATGGTGTTAACTCATGTTGGATTGTGTTAATAGTTTATGTTTTCAATAAAAATTGGTAATCAAAGTTGCACATATTCAGCAACAATGCATAGTTTGAGCTGAGAAAAAATAAAACAAGTTTTGTACAGATTTTCAATCAGAAATTAGAAGGGTGCTTGAATACATGAGTACATATTATACATGAATAATTGTGTTTGTTTTTTTTTTTTAATGCCAAAATGTAACAAAAGATTGCTTTTTATTTCCATCTATATAGCAACAACTGTACTCCGATATTTTCAACTTCTAACTCCTCGCACATTGCCCTGTCAACGTTAGTTTTCTATCCAGGTCTTTAAGCACTTTAGAAGTGTTGTGACAAACTTTGTGAAATGTATTTATTATTGAATCTAATCTGACCTAAATTAAAAGTAGAGACTTCATTAAGAACCAAGCAGTCACTGCATTTCAGTGAAAGACGCTTAAGCGCATAAGCGGCAGTGAGCAGGTTTGTTCACTGATAATTCTCTAGAATATTGATTTAAACAGCGTGCTGGATTTGGTCAACCGCCAAGGTTTGTTTTGCTGTCATTAAAAAAGAAAAGGAATACGATTCTTTTTTCTCTATTTCCAGTTAAAGCAGCTACAAATATTCAGCATTATCTTGTACTGTCTTTTTTTGTTGGACACTTGTGTCAGTCAACTTTTTATTCTTACAATGTGATAATATGCAAAAAAAACAATTTGCCTGTTTATATTGTTCATTATGTCATCAATATTTAAAGGAGAAGGTTGTACTCAATCAAATGTTATCATATCAAAGGATCTGTATGGTAGCGACACCCGGATGACTGCCAGCATACTGTAATGTTTTGTTGTTGTGTATATTGTCAATATGGAGAATAAGCAGTTTCGAAAATGGATGGATCATCTGAAACTGAAGTTTTATTTTTAGAAATGTAAAAGGCAGTCTTTCTGAACATTCACATTAGAGTGACACTATTGTATTTCCTGTTTTAGACCATATCCGCTACACATTACGGTAAAGTAGCACAAGAGACACTGTTTGGAAATGTCATTTGACACCATATACAGTACATTGTAGTAGTGTCTATCTCGGCTGACAATTACTATATTTGACGTAATTCAAATTTATTTAACCAAATAAAATGAGAGGAAAAATACCTTACACTATCTTGAGTTGGCATGCATTTTGGCTTGACGTATATCTATCATTAATGAAGCACTCAAATTGGGGGAGGGTCAACAAACTGCAAAACTAGCAGATGTTAGAATGAAGAGGAGACAAATGAGGTCAGCCACATAAAAAATGCATGCAAGTGTAAAGGTGGTTGGGGTAATGTCGATGTGTGTAACATCCCATCATCATCTTTTGTTCTGTTGAAAATGATTAGGGAACAATTCTGGTTTCTGATCTGAACTGATCATTTAAATCAATTGCTAAGTATACAACCTTCTTTATTTTTTTGAGCTCCATAAACAATGTTATTTAATGTCTTGCACAAAATTGAAAGTACAAACCTGAAGTATTTACAAATGATTAGGCGACAATGTTTAAGTCAACCCAAAAATTCCTTCAGAATATAGTTTAATATCCACAGTAGCCGTTCTGCTAGCCGGTGGCAATTCTCGTGCCCGGATACAGTCTTTCCAATTTTCCTATTCCCAAAACTTATTTTAAATGTCCTATTTAATTTGCTTGCAGCATAACAGCTAAATTCTAAGGTCATGTTTGTTATGAGCTCTTGGTTCCACTACTTGTCCCCGATTATATCCAGTTTGTCAAATACCTTACAAATACTTTGGAGTGTGCTCATTAAATTAGTTGAAATTAGCTAGATCCGTACAAATTCATGATGTCAAAATGAATAAGATGAAGGTAATAAATAAGTATGCATATATAACTTGCCTATGAACCTGCCCATTTTGTGTTGGTGTATGCAGAGTGAAAGAGAGAAGTCAAGTCTCATCAGTAAGGTGGAAGAATTACAGATGCAGCTGGTAATGTCCAAGCAGGCACTAAGTCAGCATGAAGACAAAGTTGGATCTCTCACCCAGCAGCTGGAGGCTGTGCAAAGCAGCCAACACCAAAATCATGAGGCAAACGAGGAGGAGCCAAAGAACGCTCTAGACGTCGTCTTTGACTACGAGGTGGACACCAAGAGCAAAGAAGTGCTGGAAGCTCGTATGCGCTCAGCCAGCGAGGAGCTTCTCAAGCTGCGGGATGAACTCTCTCAGGCGGGCAGTCGCTATAACGCCCTGGAGCAACGATACAAGCAGGAGAAGGACCGGTGGCGATCAGAGGCCCAGGAACTAGCCGACAAGATTCGGCAGTGTATAAAGTCCAGCAGACAGGACCAGGAACGAATCAGCGAATTGGAGGTGGAGATTGGAGCCACACGTAAAGTGGCAAGCGATTCCGAAGGTCATCTGAGCGTGGCTCAGGAAGAGCTGCTCGCTTTTTCTGAGGAGCTGTCTAACCTCTATCACCACATCTGCGTGTGCAATAATCTGACGCCCAAACGGGTCACACTGGACTATTATCGCGGCGGCTCGGGTGCAAGAAGGTCACTCAACATTTCCACCCCGCCAATTTCCCGGAAGAAGCCCCGAGCTACTGAAGCCTTCATTTCCAAAGCTACGGCTTTGCAATTCATGGGGGAGGTGGACAGTTCAGGGTCTTCTGCGGAATCCCCAAGCTGCCCCGGTTCCCCTAATTTGGATTTTAGGGACCCCACCAATGTCAGCAACTTGGTTGCGGTTATCAGATGTCAGGTCAAGCATCTCCGGGTAAGCTAGCCCTTGTCACAACAGAGGTTTATAGAGACGGGTAATGTTTACTGTGTAACAATAATTAGAAATATGTTCAGGCCCGGTCTCTTTCGACATTTTTTTTTTTTTAAATCTTACTTTCTATTCGATGTTAGTGTTCAATACATTGGCTAGGGTACACAATACAAGAAGAATTACAACTTTGATCCATTAGTGTATCTAACATAGTTGGTCTTAAATTTTCAAGCTTATTTTAAATTGTCTTAATTGAACTATTAATGAATATCAACAAATCTGAAAAATGCAAATATTGTGTTCCAATGTTCCAAAAATATCAAATCTGTCTATTATTGTTTAGATTAGTGATTCAACGATGTAAAAATATTGCTTTCAAAAAACAAAGCATTACTAAAAAGAAACAATATAAAAAATACACCAAAAAATGTTTAGGATTCATTTTTTATTAAAGGTAATGTTTTTGTAGTCTCATCGATTTGACACCGAGCTAAACTACCAATTAAGAAATTGGGAAAGCTAAACTTGTGTTGCGCGTATGCTTGTTGACATATTCTCTCGTCCTTTGTTTTGCCGCCCGGCAAAGCACTGCCCACCAGATACGTCACAATGTGTAAGAACTAATAAAAGGGTCTATAAATACTAATAGAATCAGTAAGTATTGATTCTATAAGTTAACCAGTTAACCTCCCAAGCAGGGAGGCAACGGGTACCAATGTTTAAGTCTTAGGTATGACTCGGCCGAGGCTTGAACCACAACCTCCCAGTCTCGGGGCGGGCGCCATACCCCCAAGGCCACCGAGCTGGTATATATATATATATATATATATATATATATAAATACTTTGAGAAACTTATGCCATTGCCTTGGTAATTATTCAACATGGATGGAAATGGATTGGAATATGAACTCGTACTGTTAGTTATTGTGTGAAATTACTGATGACAACCAGATCAAAGAAGAGGAGGTGACACGGAAAGCCGGAAGTAGTATTTTCCAGAGAAAGTATTTGTATTATAGTAGTATTTCACTATGTTTTTCAACTAAAAGCTCAGATAAACTATAAATGTCTAGGTAGGACACTTCTTAATGAACCACTTACAGCCGTTTCGAGCCTTGTATTAAGATTCCAAAAACAGTACCTTTTTTTTTTCAACAAAAACAGTTTAAAAAACACAGTTGTGGTATAGGGCTGAATGGCTTGGATCATTTTTCTTCCAAAGTAAGAGCAGGTCTTTGCTAATATTTTTTCTTACATGCAAGACTGCTAAAACCTCTAAATATTTGCTATTGACACTCTTTTACGTCAATATCAATTCAAATGATAACATAATTAAATCATATTGAATTGTGAACTCCTTAACCATAACTCTCCAGCATTACTACACAGAGTATTTCTAGTGGTCTCGTATTGCTTTGTTCACACTGGCGTGTTGAAATGCATGCTCGGCTTTTGTTGTGAGCGAAAGTGGTCTCGCTAATGCTCGGCTCAGACTGTTAAAGGGAGCTGAGTAGCTCGAGTCCCCGCAAATCCAATATTTGTTGACACGTGGCTCTGTGTGGGTTTGAATGGAATGGATTACTCGGTTTAATCGTTTATGCGCTTAAGACTGGATATTGAACGATGCTGCAGAAAACATTTAGGAACACAATTCCACAGAATTAAACATAAGCCTTTTAGTTTGTGGTTCCATAACTTTGATAAATCAAATAAAAATTGATGGGTTCGGTAGGAGTGCTGTTTAAGACTGCTCAAAAATGCCCTCTAATCACAATCATTGATGTGACCCTGGCCTTCTTCCTAAAGGTGGCAGTGGACCTTTGCCGTCAGCGGGGTGCTATGCCTTACTCAGGCCTGAGTGCCAGCGTGGAGATGGAGAGGGATGCTGAAAGCTTGCTGGAGGAAGTACTGAAACTCAAGTCTCTTCTTAGCACCAAGAGAGAACAGATAGCTACTCTCAGGACTGTGCTAAAGGCCAACAAACAGGTGAATAATCTCTAATGATTAGCCAGAGTTCATATGCCCATCAAAGTCCAAAACAATTTGATAATTGATCAAATTTATATTCATGCTAGTAAATAGACGCTTGACCAGGAGGGGAGAACCCTAATCTAAGACGGCCTTTTTGTCTGTTTTTGGTGTCTTCCTCCCCTGGCAAAAGTGAAACAATGATCAACTTGCCAGCAAGCTTTGTAGAAGCCAGATAATGATCCTGTCAATTGCATCAGCTGTGTTGATGAAGAAGTTATGGAAAAGTGTCGGAACAGTGGCATTTTGAATGGGCAGTTACTGGGAAACCCTAAAGTAATAGCGAGGACAGCACACATGAAAAACTGAGGACCACATGACAAAAATAGAATACTACAAGGGCCCCAGTGATTCTTTTTAAAACTATATTTCCCAGTACACAAAAATCCACACATTTTGCTTTGTTTGAACACAGAAACCTTAAAGGGCAATATTTAGTGTTATCTAGTGGTACGAAAAAACTTCATTCAGTAAAATAAACAAATAATTGATTTGAATACTAGGGGGACATGCATGAACTACCATCTACCATACCAATGTTAATTTTTATTTAAAAAAAAAAAATAGTATTTTAAATAGTGGAATCGTACCTAAGTACGCCTTCATATATACCACACTGCATCTAGTGGTCAAATATTACACACTGGGGGTCTACTATCTTTTTTTCTAGGTTACGTTAATCTAGAATTCTGCAAAAGTTCTAGGTTCTTTCTAATTTATTTTGTATTTATTCTAAATAAAAGAAAGGACCGTAGCACATTTTTAGGTGCAAATTAAATTTTGAATATATGCTGTAGGACACAAACCAAAGTTCGAACCAAAATTGATTTCATTTTCACAACACCAAAAGCATGTTGTTGTAATATTACCTATAATAGCTCAATGTACGGTTTACTCCGTTACTTTTCGCATGAAATACTTTTCTGCAGAATGTATCTAAATAACTTCGACTGGTCGTTTATTATCACTTAAATATTGCTTGTAAAAGGTTATATTTATTTTTTTTGGGTGAGGCCTTTGCCAAGTTCCCGAGTCCATCTGTAACTACCACAGTGCTAAACACTACAATACTAACGTGACTGTCTTGGGTTGTATTTTTAGACTGCTGAGTTAGCTTTGTCTAATTTAAAAAGCAAATATGAGACTGAGAAGAGCATGGTGTCTGAAACCATGATGAACCTACGCAATGAGCTCAAGGCACTGAAAGAGGATGCCGCCACCTTTTCTTCTCTCCGAGTCATGTTTGCCAGTCGGTAAGAATCTTTTTTTTTTTTTTTTTTGTCATTTATTTACTTTTAGGCTTGAATAATAAAAGTAAATTATTTCACTTGTATTTATTTGCCTTGTTATAATGCTGTTTTTGCTGAAGAGTTTTTTCCCTCACTTGTGTAATAAGCTTACAATACTTATTACGTTCGTGTGTGGTCAAGCTGCAAGTTCACGTGAAGATTACAAAGCACATGTTGTGCTGTGTGCAGCTTTGTACCGCTGAGCCAGGTCACCTTAGCAAAGACTGGCTCATGTGACGGGCACAGTGTTGATACCACAATAAGGGTACAACATTTAAGACTTGAATTAACACCAACGTTTTGGTAAAAGCTAAATATAGTAATTTTCAAATCATCTAATAATTTTTTGTTCGGCCCTATTTGTGTGTCTCAGTAAAGTTTTTGCTTAATTTCCCTGGATTTTTGTATGCGTGTGACTCGGATTACACTTTAAATGGAATATTTCAGCACAGTCTCGGGATACATAAAAAAAATAGCAGTTATTTTTGGCGCCCTCTTGTGAATGAGTAGCCTCATTGCTATTACTTAGTTAAACCTGAACTGTATTAGGTACCTTAAGCACTACGATCAATAGTAAATACACGTTTATCATCTATCAAGCATATAGCGAATCTGTTTCTAAATCTGTGTCTAGTAAACACAAGCCTCCATTAAGTGGTAGAGATTGAAATAAGAACATGCTTAAAAATGTTGTTGGAAACCACTATTGATCAGTATGAGCACATAATCTGCATACTAATTGACGCATAAAACCATGACTTGTTCTTTTGTAATTAACACTAAAACATTTTTAAAAATAGGTATTTTATTTAATTACAATAGGTATTTTATTTAATTACACTGTATTTCTCTCCAAAAACATGCCTTTCAGGTTAATTGGCTGGTCCAAATTGTCCCCTAGGTGTGAATGAATGAGCAAATTGTCTGTCCCTGTGTGCCCTGCAACTGGCTGGCAACCAGTTTCTATCATACTTTTACTTGCATTAAAAAGTCAAAGATTTTTTTATTAAAATTACAACACGTAATTAAAAGTAAATTGGGTAAATGTTATCTAAGTAATGTTTGTGCGTATGTGAAATTTTTAGTCTGACACTCAGTGATGAACAAATTCATCTGAGTTTGAAAAGGATGGTAAACCTCTGATTTAAACTGATTTCTAACTGCAAGATTCATGGCTTATTTCAAAAGCTATAGCATGCAGTGCATGCCTTACAGTCTTGTGCTTAAAACTTTAACAGTTGAACTACTTTTTGCCAGTTGTGCATGTTGCATCTTTTCATGGTGTGCGCATCTCTCAGGTGTGACCAGTACGTCACGCAGCTGGATGAAATGCAAAGGCAGTTAGCGGCTGCCGAGGACGAGAAAAAGACCCTGAACTCCCTGCTGCGCATGGCCATCCAGCAGAAACTGGCCCTCACTCAGCGCTTGGAGGATCTGGAGACGCCGCTGTCTCCTCACAGCTTGAACAGCAGCCCTCGGCGATCTAGAGCCAAAGAGCTGGCCAACAAATCAGGACGAGCACCGCGCAGCCCCAGGAACAGTCCGGCACGCGCAACTGTCAGGAGCAGCCCCCGCGCTAGTCCAGTTCTGGGGAGCAGCGTTCCTGCCTTGGCTACACACCATCTGCGAGCGCTCACGCGTAGCCTCCACACCAGCCCTGTAAGGACCACGCTCGATACTCGCAGCCAGAAAGGCAAAGCACCTCCGCCGCGAGACGCCACCTTCATTCGCAGTCAGAGCGTCAGCGATGTTTGTGCGTCGGAGCTAAGTTACACTTCCTGCCTCACGAGCAAGAGCTCTGTCAGCTCTGAGAGCAGCGAGTCTGCCATTCAAAGCAACTCCAAAAATAGATCGTGGGGTCGTAGAGCGTCTGCGCCAGCTCGCCAGGACACATTCGTCGCAACTCGTGTCGTCTCCGCGTCCTCCTCCAGGCCCCGCCCATTGTTGTTTGCTGTCGAGAATCTTACTCCGACTAAACCTTTCCAAACTAATCCTAACACGCTCGAAGCATGGAGTGAGGCTAGCGAAAAGCCCGGTTTTGATCGTTCCGTACGTAGAAAGCAACCGTCGACGAACAGGTCAAAATCTGTGCACCAGCCAGGAGCGTCTCAGTCAGACTTCCTCTTGGCTCATTTAAACGCTAAATATCCTGAAACGCACACAAACGCACAGGTACGTGCTGACGATGCAATCGGCAGGAGTAGGATTTCTGCTGTCCGTGGCGATTCCAGGCGCTCGTCAGACTTGCGAGCAAATGCCAGCCGGTGCTCGGGTGGCAAAAATGAAGCGCCGCTCCGCGAAAGGGCGCACAGCTCGCAGTCGCGGTCAGTTCGCAGGCGCTGACTTAAGTGAGTTCCGTATTTTCCGGACTAAAAGTCCGTTTTTTTTTTTTAATATAGTTTGGCCAGAGGTGCAACTATTGTCCGGTGAGACTTATCTGTGAAATAATTGTCACATTATTACCGGGTATGTCTTTATGAAAACCACCGAACAAAATTCGCCCTAAAAACAAAATCATATTCTGCAGATTACAAGCTTAAAATAGTGTAAAGCAGAAAGCAGAGGTGACGATAATTTTGACATAAGCGACGTAGAACCGGAAGACCATAGCGGCGGATTGTTTACCGTGACAGTGACACAGAGAATGAAAATGTCATTGGATTTAGCTATTTGGAGTAAAAATCGAAGTTGAGTAAGCATGTTATTTCTGCTAGTTATCTGAATAACTCTTAATGACGTCATTACTGAAATTAACAGGCATGTCAATCAAGTAACATTAGTATACCGAACAAACTTATGCAGCCCATTGTTCCATTATTTTAAGTTGTTTTTTAAGATGACGTGTACGTTTATAGTTTTGGGTTTTATCAAATGAATTGCCCCAAAAATGCGACTTATACTGCAGTGCGACATATATATTTTGGATTTTTTGGGCTGGTGCGACTTTTACTCCGGAGATAGAAATAATCTTTGTCGATCTGTAAGGGCTGTTACAATAGGGCAAGACAGTTGATGGACCCAATACACAAAGAATTTATCTTGTGTATTGCCACATAGCACATTTGCCTAACACTTAAAATGTCCCTGGTTTGAGACCGGGTGGAAACATTTGTTGGACTGGGTGCCACCAGGCTGTACTTGCCCAGGACACACCACAGGAAATGGTACTCTAAGACCGAGGTGGTCAAGGTATCCCTGAACCGTAGACGAGATTGCCATTTAAGATTTTTGGCTGTAACAAATATTTATAAATACCGTATTTTCGGGACTATAAGTCTCTCAGGAGTATAAGTTCCACCAGCCAAAAAATGCTTAAAATAATTAGTAGCACTCCGAGCATGAGTCGCATTTTGGGAGTAAATTTATTTGATAAAATCCAACACGAAAAACAAATGTCAACTTGAAAGGGAATATAAATATTAGAGAACACTGTATATTAATGATACTTGTACATGCATATCTTAGACGTAACATATTTAGAGGTATTGAGGTAACTCTAGCATAAAAAAAACGTGGTTACCAAGATATCATCTTCACTCCAAATGACTAAATCCAATCAAATCTGTGTCACTTTGACTGGTAAACAATTCCTACAAATCAGGACGATAAGCTGCTTCCTTTTTCCGGTTCGAAAAATGTCCCTCCCATTGCAGGGCAAGGTTGAAATGATCAACACAGGCCTAGTACGCCCGCTTGCGGTTTAGTGTAAAAATAACACGTGAAGTGATGTACAGTAACGGTAATAAAAATTGTATGACAGAATAATGTGTTAATAATTTGCTGGATAAGAAATGTATTTAATTACCTATTTTGTCTGATGAAGCCGTTTAAGATTTTACTACAAAAAAATATCAAGTGAATCGTGTAATGTAAAAATCTCACCTTTAGTTTGAATTATTTTCTTATTTCCCCCATAATAGTTTAAACACAGTAAAAAAAACTCCACTAAATGACAATTTTTATTATATTTATCGAAAACAAGATAAAAAATATTGTAAAACTTTTAAAAGTGGTCAAAAATTAAGAAAAATCTCAAATTTCAGCTAAATTACAAAACAAAATTAATAATCTTAAACGTCCTAAGCCACGTGAACACAAATAATAACAAAAGCTTTTTACTGTCAATTTAGGCAACATATTTTTAGGTTTTGAAAAACATGAATTATTTTTAACATCTTCGACAGACTGTGTGCCTTGAACTTTTTTAATAAAAAATCTGTGCCCCGGCTGAAAAAGGTTAAAAAACATTGGTATAGATAATTTTACGCTAGTTTATTTTGGCCAATTTTTCAACTCTGCGACTCATCGCGAATGTGCAATCGATCCACTCAATTAGTTTGCACACCTCCTGAAAACATAATAGGCTTTTGAAAATATTTATTTTTTGTTGTACTCATAAAGGCATTTTTCCCCGTTAATTTGCTTTTTCTGGGCAACAGTTTCCAAAAATAATTTACAATTATGTTTTTCCATTTAGGTCAAAAGTTTGATTCCGGTTGACGAATACCAATGTCCACGGCTGTGAAGGACAAAATCATAACTATATTTGAGTACAACACAATATTATAAAAAGAAATAATAAATAAATAAAATGTTGGCCGTCGAAAGTGCAGCTAGATAAAAACACATCTACTCCATCTGTTCATCTCGGTTCATCGGATGAGTATTTTATCATAAGCAGGGTTGAAACGGGTGCTTGAAATCTGGGAAAATGCTTGAATTTTAATGTTGTGTTTTTAAGGTCAGGAAAATGATTGAAATTTGGGTGAAGTGCTTGAAAATGCTCAACATTCTTGCCATGTTTCTTGGCTGTCTGACTTGACCGATCACTTATTAAACGAAGAAAAATAGAAATAATAAGATAATAAAATTGGAACAACACGGAAGCTTCGCTTGCAAGGCGTTGTCATGTGAAGCGTCATTGCCCCCTACAGGTGAATAAGGACAGGGGCATATAAGTGTGCAAAAAGATACACTTCTTCACTATGGGGGAGAGGAAGCGCTTTCCAGTCATATGAAAGCTATCTCACGTAGATGATTAGCTTAACTCTGATTTAATTTAATTTTATTAACGGTTTGCTAGATGCTACACCTAAACGGCGCACTGTAAAACGTGTATTACTGGAAGGATTATGTAACAAATATGGACATTCTTTAAGGGCCATGAAAAAAATGAGGTAGCGGTTCCCAGTGGTAAATTGTAATGGAAAAAACAATGTAATTAAAAATGCAAGCTAGATATTACCATCATTTTTACCTGACACCTATATGGGGAGAGATTTGTCTCAAAAATATTTACACATTTATTGTTAAGATGCACAAATGTAGTTGCAATTTACTCAAGATCTAAAGATACTACTTCTTGATAAATGCACTCGCAAGATTAAAAAAATCGCAAATGTAAATTGCCGATATAGTTGTGGACCTGCAAAAACTTGATTCACACCGGAGTTTCTCTTTTGATGTTCCTGGGAAAAATGGAGAATTGGCATTAAGAGTGCCTATTTGTCCGTGAAATAGGGTATATGAACCCTGTACAAGGCATATACCTAACCTTCTTTTTTGTGTTTGTGTGTTTTGTTTGTTTGTTCTGTGTTTCATCTTGTCTCTAGCGCTGAAACACTCCATTACTCCAAACCCTGTCTTCGTATCCAGGACCCGTCTTCATGTTGATTCCCTGGTTCCTTCTTCCCTTCCTGCCTCAAGACATCCTGTTCATCCCCGATGTGCTGCTGCATTCCCCACCAAGATTTGAAAGTATAACACAACGCTCATCCCACTCTTGCATGCAGCCTGTGGAAGAATGACGAGAAATGTGTGCTGCTTTTTATTATGTGAAGTCATAGGCTGTGTCTTGTTCTTTGTGGTCTCAACTTCAATGCGGTCTTTTTTGTTGAGGCTGTATTGGGATTTACCTTTTGGCAATATTTCTTCCATTAATCTGTGTTTACTGTCCTTTCATTTAAGCCAAAATCTCCAGACTTATGTCTGCAACCTTGCCTTTAGCTCATCCATCGTGACCCGTCCGCCCAAAGTTCACGTATGTTACACAACAATGGCGCCTTACTTACATTGTTGCTATCCTTTCTACAAGTCATGAGTTTGCTGGTATTTGTCTTAACGCTCCTTCACAATCATGTGTTAGGTCACGAGATGCGAGAGTAGCCAAGGCACCAAACTTATTACCAAACTAGTCTGCACTGAGACCATGTCTAGTGTGCTGCGAGAAATTGACTATCTTTGCAAGAAAGCATGCCATTGTTTAATTTCATACAGTCATCAGCCAAGTAGCTGTAACATTCATACATATCAGTAGGTGGGAGGAGATTGCTATTTTTTTCCATTCATTTTTTATATTAATATGCTCTTGGGGTAGTAATGGGAAACATATTTTGTAACTTGTTGTATTCGGACTAAAAATTATAAGTTCAAACTTAAGTAGAAACGAAAAATAAACCTAGAAGAAATCAATGAATGAACTTGCAAGGAGAACAGGGAGAGAAACCTTCAAATAGGGAAGTCCAACCTTTTCAGAAGCCTTCCACGGAGACCATTTCTTAAATAAGTTTTCACGGAAAAATACAAATTCATAAAATAATGTAGAAATCTTCAATGTGATTTCGCTCATTTAATTTTATCCTTATTTAATACAAGAAAAAAAGGTAGATAGTAGGAAAAAATACTCTGGCTGATAAGTTTTGTTCATTTTAAGTATTATTTTTGTTTTGTTTTTTGTAAAAACAAAAATTGTAACGTGTCAGCAAAATTATACATAAAATGAATGCTAACTTGTATTACCTCATGAGCAGCCACAGTGACCACAAAAGATAAAATAACTATACCAGGGGTGGCGAACAAATTTAACACAAAGAGCCGAAGTTTTTAACTGAGAGTTAAAGAGCCACACCACGCACTGACCGGTATTAGACGTAACCTACGCAGATGATTGGCAGTCAGTTATGTGTCCGGAGCAGCATAAAAACAACAAATCTGCTAAATTAATTTCGAAATATTATTTATTATCTGTTATCAACTCTGATGGCTTCAAGTGTGTTTTAAGAAGGGGAAAAAAAAACTAAATATTAAACGAGGCAAAGAGCCACACTCTATAGAAAATATGATGAGGCAAAGAGCCGCATGTGCTCTAGAGCCGCGTGTTTGCCACCCCAAACCTATACTGTCAATTTAACCAATACGATAATTTAATTAAAAAGAACAACAACATAAAAGTAGTGCCGGCGATTATTTTTTTAAATATTTTCTAAGGACGTGTCCCTTGAGATTTTTTAATGAGAAAAAGTGCCTTGGCTCTAAAAAGTTTGGGAAAAACTGATGCAGGATAAGGAAAATCTGCTTTAGGGAGGATTCTTGTGAAGAGCTGCCTGCCCAGGTTTCTTCTTTTTTTTACTAGGGTCCATCAACAAAATGTTAGTCATCTGTATGCCTATATTTTACTGCTTTCCTACATCTGCCATATCCTCCCTCCGTGCATTCAAAGTAAATTTGATGCCACGCAACCTAAAAAAAGTAATTTTAGGAAGGTATTTTTAAGGCTATGTCTGCATTCGACTTTTTAGGCTTAAATTAACTAGACATTTCAATCTTTCCATTTGACTAATCCGCTTGCTAACCTATGGCATGAGATATTTTCCCTCAAAATAATTTTATTAATACAATATTGCAAGGGTGTTGGCTTGGTCGTGGCATTGTTTGAGACAGCACATTTTTTAAGTAAGCACATAATAATCAGGATTTGTATGCATTTAGTCTTTCCTTGTCATGAATGGCAGCTGGCATTAGTTTGTTTGCCATTGTCCTATGGAGCGTCATCGCCCTCTATTGAACGGGTTCATGCTACACCTAAACAGGGCACTATGAAACGTGTTTTAGTGCAAGGATTAAGTGTCAATATTGAACATTCATTAAGGACCATACAAAAAAATAAGGTAGCGGTTCCCATTGGTAAATCGTAATAAGAAGAACTTGGTGCAACTGAAAATGTAAGTTACATATTGCTGTCATTTTACCCAACACCTATATGGGGAAAGATTTCTCAAATATTTACAAACGTAATCAGATCCACAAATACGTATATATTTGTGATTTACTCAAGAGCTAAGAATCAGATGTTTTGATAAATACACATGCAGATATATTTGTGGATGTGCAAAATACGATAGTCACGCCAGATTTCTTCTTTTAATACTACCGGAGCAATTGAAAATTAGGCTTAAACGTATTTAAAAAGTACTTGAATTCGGCCATGAAAACCGTTATACGTACCCTGAATATTGGTGGGGGCAAAACAATGACTCCTAAATATTGGTGGGGACACGTTCCCTCGGTCCAAGCCAAAACTACACCCTTCCAATAACAGCATTTTAAAAACAACCGTTGATGTTCAGAAGGTGCTGTAAAAGTAAAGCAAAAAGGTCTAACTAAACAACAGACTTAAGTAATTGAAAAATGGAGTACGTCAAAAATAATTTGATTAATGTAAGAGCATGAGTAATGTGAATAAGTAGATTACATACGTGTCGATAATTGCAGTGGAGCAAGATAATCACACAAACAATGATGAGTTAAGGAGTAGAGCTAGTTTTTTTTTTTTTTTTTAAACTGTTTTAAACATGGATTGAGAGCAAGATGTCTTAATCTTTAGTGGATTTTTTTCCAAAAGGGAGGTACCAGCAGCAAAGTGCACAGTGTGTAGGTATGTTTTGTCTAATACATCAATGCTCAGCTGTATGACTTTTATAGTAAGTACAAGAAGAAAAACAGATATTTGTTGGCTGACTGTCGGTTCTCGGCATGCAGCATAACTCGAGCAAGCACTGTAAATTGTGTACATGTTGACATGTCGCAAACACTCACCTGACACTTTTGAAATGACCCCAAACTAAAAATCAGTGGAATTGAGCAGAGTCCAACCTCTGTTAATGTGTCTTCAAATGTTTTTTTTGTGCCTTTTTTGTTTTGATTGTCTTTTATTTGAAATGTTTGTTTTTTTCTCTTGTCAGCGTGTTACTTGAGCAAACGTGTTGTATTTTCGCCTGTGAAATATACAACTCTTTTTCTACTTCAGGTTTAAAATAATTGCAATGAGTGTTGGCGTGCAAATAATTTTTACCTTCAGGATCCACCTCAGCGAACTACTGTAATGCTATCATTGCACCTGACCATAATTGTTTGGGAAGTAAGCTGTATTGTGATTTGGGAGATTAGCTACAGTAAACGCTGATAATAATTCTAAATTGTTACTCAAACACCAATGTAAACCTTCAATTGTAGCTCGGTTAACACCCACTTGCAGAGGTGATTATTAATTTGGTCCAGAGAAGCGGTTTTGCCAGAACCACCAATCGGGTTGTTGTTGCACTTCAATGTTAAGCATAGCACCTTTTAGTCAACCTTTCAAAACCTAAATTGGATTCCGCCCCAAGATGTCAAAACAGCACTGAAAAACGGTAAATTTGAATCTTTTCACTTATCACCACTTTGCTTTGGGTTGGTGTTTGCTGACGAGGCAATGACTGCTGAAATGAACGGTCTCTATTCATCCATTTTGAATCCATTGTGTTTGCACTGGATTAGGAAGGAAATACATGCGGAGCATTGTAGGTACAATGTAAGAAAATATTTTTTTCCGAGAGTGACGCGATTGTATCAGTTTGTGCAAAACGTAGCTAAAAGGTGAACATATTTGATAAGGAGGTCCTTAATTTAGGTAATTTATGAATTTTTACATCTATTTAATCAGTGTAATTTAATTCCAATTGTTTTAACTGCATGTGCTCGGCTCTCTGTATAAATTGTTCAGTTATGTCATGCACACACTCCTGCAGACGTTTTGATCTGTAAACTCTTTCCGTTCATTCTCCTGCAAACCACAATAAAGCAAATCGACACTGTTCAGAGACTGAAGGTGGTGAATATGCTAGATGTTTTTCATACCTATGGTAAAATCAACTAACGATAAAATTCTTTACCAATCCCAAAAGAAAAAGTCAAGTCATTTTTATTTGTATGGCCTTTAATCACAAAGAGTGTCAAAGGGCTTCACAGGTTATTACTCAGACTATTATTACACCATCCCCTGATCTGGAACCAACATGAGGGCAAGGAAAAACTCAAAAACCTCAACATGAGGAAAATGAAGAAACCTTGAGAAGGGACTGTACATGTGGCATCCCCCTTTCAGGATTACCAGACAGCAAAGGATGTTACAATCACAAATAATACAGAGATATTGTCCAAGAAAAGTATAGGTTATTCATATGCTATAGAGAAGAGGTGTGTTTTAAGCTTAGATTTAAACATTTCCACTGAGGTTGCAGAACAGATCTCAGAGGGAAGAGCATTCCACAGCACCGGAGCCCGGATGGAGAATGCTCTCGAACCAGCAGAACACTTCTTGGCTCTTGGGATCACCAGAAGACCGGCGCTCTCAGAACGAAGGCTTTGAACCGGAACATAGGGGGGAATCAGATATGAGGGAGCAAGTCCATGTATGATTTTGTATAATACTAAAAGATTCTTGAAATCACATCTTAGGCTAACAGGGAGCCAATGCAGGTTAGCCAAAATCGGCGTGATGTGATCAGACTTTTTTGTCCTAGTTAAAAGCCTCGCTGCAGCATTTTGTTTCAGCTGAAGACTCTTGATTCTGGACTTCGGGAGACCGGAGAGTAGTGCATTACAGTAATTGAGACGGGAGGTAGCAAACGTGTGAATTATAATTTCCACATCCGACTGAGACAGTATAGGACGAATTTTAGCAATGTTTCGAAGATGGAAGAAAGCGGTTCTAGTAATTTTCTTCACATGTGAAAAGGACAGATTGTGGTCAAATATGACACCTAAATTTTTAACTGAGTCACTCTGGGTGATATTACATTTGTCAATGTTCAGAGCAGTTTTTGAGAACAAGTCACGGCATTTAGATGGACCAATAACTAACATTTCGGTCTTTTCAGAGTTAAGACGCAAGAAATTGAGTGACATCCACTCTTTTATCTCAATGAGGCAGGCCTCCAAATTTCCACAGTTTAGTGTGGCAGATTCCTCCAACGGAAGATATATTTGAGTGTCATCTGCGTAGCAGTGGAAATTGATATTATACTTGTGAATAATATCACCTAATGGAAGCATGTAGATGCTGAAAAGAAGGGGGCCAAGCACTGAACCCTGTGGAAAACCACAGGTAACACTAGCACGCTCAGATGTCATTTCGCCATATTTAACACAGTGCGTCCTATCTGAGAGGTAGGATCTGAACCATGAGAGGACAGTTCCTGAGAGACCAATCCATTTTTCCAGCCGTTCTAGTAGGATATTATGGTCCACTGATTTAAAAGCAGCACTAAGGTCCAGCAGCAGCAAAAGTGATGAAGCGCCAGAGTCCATTGCCAGTAGGAGATGATTGGTTACCTTAATCAGAGCTGTCTCAGTAGAGTGGTTAGCCCTGAATCCTGATTGCATTGATTCAAAAAGATTGTTCTCGGATATGAAATTATTCAGCTGCTGTGCCACCACTTTTTCAAGTACTTTAGAAAGAAACAGTAGGTTTGACAAAGGTCTATAATTACATAAGCTTTCTGGATCAAGTTTGGGTCGTTTCAGTGTAGGTTTAATAACAGCGGACATAAAAGCCGCTGGAACTACAACTGAGGAGAGTGATATGTTTATACTATTTAGAACTGAAGATCCAAGGACCCCAAAAAGACCTTTAATAAGTGAACCTGGAAGCGGGTCGAACAGGCAAGTTGTCGGTTTGGCCGCATTCACCACCTGTTTAATCTGTAGCATCCTAACAGGACTGTTCAATGAACCAGATATTAAGATATTCAACTCATTCAAATGATTCCATAGTGGGTCATTTTGAAATATCTGCCCCAAAACATCAAAGACAGGTTGTTGGATTATCTTTTGCGTACGTCTGAAAACCAAGGGGGTCCCTCAGGGAAGGGGTGTGTGAAAGGCCTCACATGAAGCTGAAGAACACCAAGTTCTCATCCTTTTTGGTGGATCTTGAGGCTGTTCTCATCCAGATGACAGGGATTGAAAGATCCGCTCGATCTCCAAGCCTCGTGGCTCTGTGGTGCCAAGGCCCCAGACCTGGAGACCTCGGTCAGCCATTTTAGTCCCAGCCCATGTGACCTTTCCCCTGACAGGGGGTCTTTTAGGCAGAACATGCACTGGTAGAGGAGAGTGCTGGTGAAAGTGAGGAAGAATGCTGTTGTTTGCGCTTCTCCTTTTAAAGTTATGATGTCACGGTCACCGGAGGCGGGTCCTGTGACTGGTGAGTTCCTGTTGATACTTTTCAAAATTTGAGTCTCCAGTAGGGTGATTATAATTATTACAATAATTATAATTGTCGATAATAGGCAAAATTTTATGCGGACGCACAATAAAATAATTCCATATCATGAAACATGACACATATGTAAATCACTATTCCTTTTATTTGAACACTTTGGGTTTTTTTTTTTCTGACACATAGTCGCCGACAGCTCGACGTGGTCAATGTTTATTTTTTTAAAGGGACAGTGTGTAATATTTAGTGCATCCTAATGGTACCAAAAACCTTTATCCAGTAAAGAAAAACAATTTATGCCAATATTGGGCAAAAATACATGACCTATCATACTAATGTTATTTTTAAAAATCATAGGTAGAGAAATTTGTATTTATTTTACACCGTTTAATCCCCAATCAAATTGGCTCCATGTTTATCTGGCATCCTACCGCCACAGTGTGCAGTGTATCACTGGCCCCTGGTCCAGACAACACTGCCATCCATCAAATATTACACGTTGGGCTTTGAAAGAGGCCAGGGTTCTTTTATGTCAGTTGATTGTGTTGTCCAACACGATGCGAGTGCCAAAAGCACAAGGATGAATACAAACTACAGCTCGATTAGCTGGTTTGTTCAGGAAAGACACATTACTGAAGGCTATTACTAAAGGCCTAGGTGTAAAATGCATGGCCCGCCATGGTATCATATACACTACTCTAGTTTCCCACACATACTACTACACTCAAATACTACTGTATGAGAATATAGTTGTGCATGTGTAAGAGTATGATATTAAATGCAAGAGCAGGTATGATTTACTTTTCCTACGGCCTCAAATCATTTTTGTATTTTTCATTATGGTTAGGGTTAGGGTAGTTTACATGTGCATTGCTTATTGGCTGCTGCCCCTAAAGCCCCGCCCTGTTTTACATATCTACTGGATGGAGTGCAGGGTTCGAGAACATACGGCTCGCGAGCCATGTATTGGCTTGAATTAAAAAAATTGCGTATGTAAATATAATTTGCGGTGTTTCAATTATGATTGATGAGATAAGCACATTGAAACAATGCTGATGGTGTAGAATCTCCATAGCACAAAGTTACAGCCAAAACTGAGTCTGTTGGTGTAACACTTGGACTGTAAACTGTAGTTGAGACGGCCCAACTAGGTTCGGTCCAGTATATAAAGGGCATAGTTTCAACTACAGTTTACAGTCCAAGTGTCACACCAACAGACTCCATTTTGGCTATATGTTGCCAAAATATCTTTTATATTGAAGCTCATAAAGTAATTTGTGTTCACTCTTGAGACACTCTATGATGAAAACCCATAGAACAAACTGTAAAGTCCCCAAAACGCCAGCCAAGTATACATGGCAATTTGATTGGGTGAGCAGTAGGAGTGGACGGATTGGATTGGGTAAGTAGTAGAGGTGGGCGGACCGCTGTAAATACAGCACGCTTCCGTCCCTCTTGCATGTGTCCATTGCGCTGAAGAGAAACACTGTACAGCCAGGAACTTTTCTTTTGCAGTGATTTGTGACATTTTTACAAAATAACTGCTTGTTCTGAAACCTGAAGGTCAAAATGGGCCTCAATGATCTTACGTAACTGCGGGAGGTAGACAACTTTAAAGTGGTAGATTTTTTGATATGGGACACAGGGTCTGGCATTTTTATTATTTATTAAATGTTATCTAATTATCTAACGTCACACTGTGAAATAAAATGTGTAAAAAATGTTGGCGGTTTTGTTGAATGTTGTCCTAAAATATATTGTGTGGCTCTCTCTAAAAAAATAAATGAATAAGTAAATCAAAATATTTTGCTTGAATGGCACTTTGGGTCAAAAAGGTTCCTGACCCCAACCATACCCTAATAAATACCATTGATGAGAATATAATTGAGCATTTGTGAGAGTATGATGTTAAATGCGAGAGCAAGTATAATTTACTTTTCAACCGCCCTCTCTTAATTTTTAAATATTAACGTTGCGCTGGCCCGCTGGTGGGCCGCGGGATTTTCGATAAACAAATATGTGTCTCTACAATGTCACCAGTCATTGAAATATGTCATGCCACGTATCATTGGAAAGTTTAAACTCTTGAAATTCAAGATATACTCACCAGAGAAACATCTTTATCAGTCTGACAGATACCTGGAAACTGAGGGCAGGGGAACTCTCCATTACGTCCGCTGGCCATCTTCAACTTCATTGAACGTCGGTGAAAATGGCTTCGCTTACATCAAGGACAATCATTAGAATCCAACAGTGTAAAATATTTATTCAAAAACACACGATAATGCCGACAGATAAGTCGGAATCCGCCTTAAACATTTCTGCCTCTTGTTATCTGTTCGTTTCGTCACATTGTTTCCGTTTACAAATATCGCACTCGTAAAATTCTTCCTAATATGGTAGTTAGCCCTCCCTTTCGATTGACACCTTCTCCATGAGGAGGGTCTGTTCATGCTAGTTTTCTTCATGCACAAAGCGCAAAGTTACATTTAACTTGCGTCTTCCTCGATACATATGTTCCACGTGTCTCACTATAACCTTTACTGCTCAGGTGCACCTGGCAGCAATTGGAAAAATTGTTGTATAGGCCGCAGGGTTGAAAGATTGGGGGGAAAGTCGCGGCTTATAGTCCGAATTTTACAGTAATAACTGTAACACCATTACCTGAGTCAACAACTGGCAAGGCAGCAAGTTCCAATAGTAGTGTACTTGTGCGTTGCTGATTGGCTGCTCCACCTAAACCCCGCCCTGTTTTACATAGCTACTGGATGCAATGGGTGAAGGCTGGTAGGAGGCGGGGCTTAAGACGCCGACGTACTGCTGCTCTTGTTGTTTTGAAGGATCATTTTCCGGAGACTCTTTGCTCAGTCAGCTTCAAGTGTTTTTAAGGCTGCAATGTCGCTGAAAATGGCAAGTTTGCCACTCACCCGCAGCCTCTGGAACAGAAACCGAGTACCCCGCCCCTGCTGCATCACCCTACGCCCTCACGACGGAACAAAGGAGCGAAGTGCTTGTGGCTCCGGCGGCGGCTGCGAGACGCAGGCGGCCAGCGAGCCGTCCCACGCCGCAGCGCCTGCCAGACAACAGCGCCCCGAGGAGCCAGCGGGTGCGAGCGGCGCCAAAAGGCGGGCGTCCACTTCCACGGCCGCCCCGCGTGTCGACCAGAAAACATACATGTGGGCTCGCTACGGTGACCTCAAACGACTCGTCCACGGTCTGTACTACGATAGACTAGTAACTTGGCTGGAAATAATCTTTTGCTACTCGGTGAAAACGAATACTAGCAGCAGAAGCGCCAGGACGTTCCGTTCCCAAAACACGAGCTCTGGCAAAACAAGAGCAGTTTTAAGGGCTTCAATATGACTGCAGCTGATGGTCCTCACTCTGGAGGGAAAAAAAAGCTTCTCCAGTAGAACTACAGTAACTGTATAACTTTCAACCAAGGGCGATTTTAGATTCGTAGATTTGGGGGTGCTGAGCAGTCCTGGGCACGTTACTTTAAAAAGTGATTACTAGTAGATATAGTTACTCACTACTTCTTCCAAAATCTAACAGAATTAGAAACCCTGTTACTCTATAGTAAAAGTAACTGGTCAAAGGAAAGTAACTATTTCCGTTACTTTGGATATAAGTTGTTGTATTGTAGGAGCCTTGTACGGCTGGCACCACTATCGTTGTGTGAGTGTATGGGTAAATGTGAAGCACATTGTAAAGCGCTTTGGAAGGTCTTCGTTGACTTGAAAAGCTCTATATAAATGTAGACCATTATATGTCAAAAAATTAATCATTTCCGGTTCAAATATGAAACACCGCTGTGAGGTCTTTGATCGGAGCTTATTTGTAGGGATGGCATTTCCAACTACTTCCGCACGGCTCACAGAAACTTTCGGGTCCCAAACGGCTCCTCAGGTTGTTTTTGTAGCTTTAATCCCTACATTTAATAGAATAGAATATACCTTTATTGTCATTGTTACAAAATGGGTTAACATTGTGACAAGGAAATTGGGCATGACACTCCAGTTTTACACATTCACAGTGAGGTATGAGCCAAGAAGAAAAAGGAACAGAGAAGATAAGGTTATAAAACAAGGGGGATAAGGCTATAGTTATAATTTACATGGTATTTACACAAGAAATTATTAAGTAACAGTATGCATGGAATGACTTAAAAAGGGGGGAAATGGAATTAAGAAACAAAGGAAAAATACAATAACAAATGGAAAAGTAGAAGAAAAAAAAGAATCAACTTGACATTTTATATAAACACATTACCACAGAAAAACACAAAATATAATTGAATTATTGATAAATCTACAAAAAAAGATAAAATGCATAATAATTTTAATTTTTTTAACTGTTGATTGGTGAGGAGCCTGGTTCCCTTTGTTCTCTTCCAAGAAACCAGCTACTTGCAGATGACATAAGTCAGGTGCTGTCTCACTCAGCCCCAGTTTGCCTTTTCTTTTGCCTCCATAGTATATTCTCTATAGTAGCCTGTATTTTAAATGGTGACATCATCAGAAAAAACGCGACGTACACAACACGGAGGAGAGTGGAAAACCGCCCTGCTGAAAGCTTTAGGTTTGCTGGGCACACTGCCGTTGGAGTTCTGCAGCCTAAGTAATGCGCCACTTTTGACTGTCAGTAACGGTGACGGCGTCTCATACTCTAGAATGTCAACAACATTTTGAAACTACTTCTGCTGATAAATTATCTGCTTTTTGGTAGCTTTTTGACCTAGAGTGACATGGTGGGTACATGTCCAGCTGATTCCACCAAACGCCCCGTTGCGCTCCAACCATCATATCATTAAGGCACACTTTGTCAACTCTTCACGTTATCAGCTTTCATGTGCAAACGGGAGCATGCAAATGATGATTGCCGATCTGGAGGCTGTCGTGCTGGGGCCCCGTCTGCACGGTCAAGTGAAATTTAGTCGGTGTTGATGAGATCTTGTTTGGGTGAACATGCCACTGAATAAATAAGTTGAGAAGTGCACATTGCGTAACTTCCTGACGTTTTGCAAATCTGTCCGACTTGGAGCCCGTCAGGACCTCCTTTGCTGCGCGTTGTTTGTTTCCTACTTCCTTCATTGCTTTCAGCAGAATTTGCTAAAATTTTTCTTTTCTGTTTTGTTTTTGTGAAGTGAAGATTTTTCCCCTTGTTACTGTTCAAGCTTGTCTTAAAACATTAACAAATCTGAAAATGACAAATTTTCATTTTAAAGGGACATTGTATATTTTTTAGCCTCTCCTAGTAGTGAAAAAAAAACCCTAATTCATTAGAAAACGATATTGATTTTAATTATAAGCCAATAAACATGAATTATGATCCATCCATTATCTGCACAGTTTATCCTCAGTAGGGTCGTGCGGGCGCTGGAGCCCATCCCAGCTATCTTCGGGCAGTCGGCAGGGGACACCGTGAACCGGTGGCCAGCCTGTCGCAGGGCCCACATAGACAGACAACTCACTCGCTCATTCACACCTAGGGACAATGTGGACCAGCAAATGAACCTAACACCCATGTCTTTGGAATGTGGAAGGAAACCGGACTGCCTGGAGGAAACCCACGCAAGCATAGGGAGAACATGCAAACTTCACACAGGAGGTTCGATCTTGTGACGTCAGAACTCAGAAATGTGCCACACACGTGTTAACCACTGTGCTGCCGTGCTGCCCATGAAGTATCATAAATGTGCACTTTATTAGGTACTCATACGTTTAGAAAATTGTATTTATTTCACATAAAATGAGGCTCACCTAGAAGAAGCAGACATGATTGTTTACCATCTTGTTTTGCTCTGGGTATCCCCAAATACTTATATAAAAAATCTTGTTAAAGGCTGCGCAAAAATAAAATAGAAGAAAGATGGTGCGCATTGGTCACTTAGAGTCTCCGTAGTTTGTATTCTTACTCATGCTTTGTAGCGCTAGTTTTTGGTTCTACTACAAAATACAGCAACATTTAGTGGTCCAATATTACGCAGTGTCCCTTTAATGTTGTAAGAAATCATTTGATAAATTGCACAGTTATTGTGGAATGCATTTTACACGTCAATAATGTTCAACTTGGCTTGCAGTGCTTTGTTTGAATTAGAAGGTAGCATTTTCTACAGTTCTGTATTTCATATACTTACTATCAATTTTCTTGTGTGTGTGTTTGTAAATGAAATATCCAATGATCTATTTCCTTTTCAACAGCAACACTGTTTTTGCAACATTGAATCTAAAAGAAAAACACTTGGTTTTCATCAGGAATTTTAAGAACAGATGCACGTGATAGTTTGTTCCCTGGGTCCAGTTGGGACAACATTGGGTTTGAAGGTTATTTCAAACTATTTATTTTCATACATGTATAAAAGGAGAAAAATACATAAGAAAAGAACAACACATTACCTGTCTCAAAGAAGTTGCCTTTTAATAAAGTAACAAAGTAGGTTATGAATCAAATTAGAAAACAACCTTGTTGTGTTTTTTTTACTCCCGGTCAGAGCTGATTCCACCCGGAGCGTGCAAGTCATTAAACTCGTCAGCCATTTATGCCAACAACGAAGTCAGCTTGGCGGAAGTGGACATCTACGGCTTTGACTACGACTACACGCTGGCCCTGTATTCCAACGCACTCAACACCATCATTTACAACACGGCCAGGGACTTTCTTATTCAGCACTTTAAGGTTTGTGCCACTTTGCAGGGATACATATGGGGAGCCATCTCAGGCAAGTGTCCTTTTTTTGTTTAGTACCCTGAGGGAATCCTGAAATACGACTACATTCCTAACTTTGCGGTGCGGGGGCTTCACTACGACATTCAAAAGGTGCATTCAATAAGGTCACGGTTCCTTGAGGCGAGCACTTGAGTTGAAACTGCTTCTCCCTTTTTTAGGGTCTCCTGATGAAGATAGATGCTTTCCATTACATTCAGTCAGGAACAGTATACAGGTGATTGCTAAGTTATTGGATCAAAAATCATTGTATACTTCATTTTATCGCATTTTGTTTTGTAAGTAACTTCCACTGGTTAAACTCAGAATGCGAACTTTGACTAGTTTTCAAGACTAACAAACAAATAATTGGGTATGAACCTTTTTTCTGGCAAATGTGGATAAAATTTCATCCTGTGTGAAACAATTCCCATTTTCTAGCAACTTTTTCCACCAATGTGTAACAGTTGGGACTAAATTTAGGTCGTCACTCTGCCAAATAAATCTTTACTTTTGCAATGCCTGGCCAGTTTCAATTGGTAGGCCAATGGAAAAGGAGTGAGATGCTTCAAGAGCACAGCTCAAAAGTCCCTATTTTCAAATGCTAATGGGATCATGTTGAAAATAGTACTTATGAATTGTACCACGATAAATGTAACTTTTTAAAATTTGCAATTAGGGGTCTGAGGCCAGTGCCAGACGAGGAGGTTCTTCAGCTCTATGGGGGAACTCTCCACATCCCTTTGCAGCAGGATAGCGGTTTCTATGGAAAAGTGAGTCAATGCTTTCTGATAACACATAGTTGCTTATTTTTTGAGGTAGGAGACATCGTTTGGATTACTTATTTTTGCTTTAGCATAACTAAAAAAAACTCATTTAACAACAATCAACAGTTTAAGGGGGAAAAAACAAGGCTTCAAGCCATTTACTACCTTTTAACAATTTTGTTTGCTAAACACCTTACTAAAATAATAATAGCCCGCCAGACATAAAATGTAGTAGAAAGATACAATCCCACGTTTAAAGCTTTTCTTGAATGTGTTACTTTGCAACACAGGGCCCAAAAGTGAAACAGTTCATGGACATTTTCTCCATCCCTGAGATGACCCTGTTGGCTGTGGCAAACGATTTCTTCATCTCCAACAACATTGAGTATGATCCAGTTCACCTCTCCAAAGATGTCTCGGTAAATTAAACGCCATCACTTTTGATGCTGTAGAATAAATCAGATGTGGTCTTATTTATATCAAAACCTCTTATTTTCTACCAACTTTACTGTATTTTCCTTACTATAAGTAGCAGTTTTTTTTCATAGTTTGGCCAGAGGTGTAACTTGTCCTCACTCCGGTGCATTTCACAGTAGGGAACATTGTTTGTTCTCAGCTCAGGGATGCTGCTGGAAATGTGAATTTCCCTTCGGGATGAACAAAGTATCTATCTATATCTATCTATCTATCTATTATACGCCACAACAGATAATTTGACTTGACTGGAAGACTGAACAAAATGGCACTGAAAAGAAAATCATATTCTGCAGATTACAAGTCGCAAACAGTAAAATATACAGCTGAATAGCAGAAAGAATGTTTGGAGTTAGCAAGAGACTTGTAAGAGACTGGCGAAAGGCAGAGTTGACAATGAGTCTGACGTAAGCGACATCAAAGCAGAAGATGCGGCAGATTTTTCATAATGAAGGTGACATAGGGGATGAAAATCTCATTGGATTGAGTGATATGGAGTGAAAGCACGTTCTTTAACCTAGAGTTATCTGAATAACTCTTGATATGTTACGTCATTAATGACCAGCATGTATCAGATATGCACTTCCCTGTGACGCTAGTATACCGTGGTCTCTATTTTATTTGTATTTTAAACTGCCTTTCAGATGACATGTATGTCTTTAGTGTTTGATTTTTATTGCATAAATGTCCCTCTGAAATGCGACTTGTACTCCAAATGAGACTTATACATGTATTTTCCTTATTAATTACTGTAAAATTAGGACTATAAGCCGTGACTTATACCAAGCTTTCAACCCTGCGGCTTATGCTATGATGCAGCCAAATTAAGCATTTTTCAAACAGCCTAAGCAGTAAAGGTAAGAGTAAAACAGGTGGCGTAATGTCGAGGAAGAGGCAAGTTTTATGTACTTCGTGCTTTGTGCATGAATAAAACTAGCATTGACAAACCCTCATCATGGAAAGGTGACAATCGAAAGGAGAACGCTAACTCAAGTATTGGGAATAATTTTACTATTGTGTTTATTTGTATATCATATCTTGAACCCCAAGAGTTTAAGCTTTCAGTGACTGGTGACATCGTACAGACACATATTGTTTATCAAAAGTCCAGCGGCCCACCGGCGGGCCATTGGAATGTTAAGGGGTTTAGGTACCAAATATTATCAAAACTCTTTTTGTGTATAGACTTTGTAAATGTCTCATGTTTCATTATGCAGCTTATAGTCAGGTGCGGCTTATGTAAGTACAATATGTTTTTTTCCTTTGAAAGTGTACTAGGTGCACCTTACAGTCGGAATTTTATGTTATGCATATTTTTGCTGGTGTGACTTGTACTCCAGAGAAACTTATGGTCCGGAAAATGTGGTAGTTAAAAGATAAGTGGATATGTGTTTTTAGGTCCTTTAGTAATCTGTGCTAAATATAACTGCCATTGAGCTGGATGTTTATCTGACCCCGCGGCAGATGAGGTGAAAGGTCATATCAATGATTATGTCAGTGCATTGTCACGTTCCGTTTCCTAAGGTTGGCTCTTTTTTCTTAGCAATAATATTTAAACTGGGAAATATGCTTCATTGAAGAGAGTGCGATGAGTATCTGTATTTATTGTAGGATCTGAAATAATCCCACAAAATACAGTGTTAAGTCAAGTCATATCAAGTCATTTTTATTTGTATAGCCCTTAATCACAATTAGTCTCTAAGGGCTTCACAAGTTATTACATATAAGATTAGGTTACTCGTATGCTATAGAGTAGAAGTGAGTTTTAAGCTTAGATTTGAACATTTCCACTGAGGTTGCAGATCGGATCTCAGGGGGAAGAGCATTCCACAGCACCGGTGCCCGTGTTCTAGAAATGTTTTAAATATCAACATTGCGTTGGTCTGTGTACTGTCACCCACCCTTGATGAACACAAAGCACAGTACAAATCTTACGAAGAAATGCAGATAAAATGTGTGATATTTTAGAAAACATGTAATATGATGCCTGTTTCCTCTTAAAAAATAATGTTAAAGAGGAACTGAAAACAATGACAAATATAGTGTGCTCATCTAAAGCAACCATTTTCTAAGAGATAAGGCCATGTCTCTCGTGATACTGAATTCACTAGGCGTGTAAGTGAATAGAATTGATGGTAGTAAAGGCCTTCTGGCTACAAATATGATGAGACAAATGCGAAATAAACTAAAGGAAAACAACAATTACTGGTATATTTTCCTATTATTTTGGGAAGAGTGATTACAAATTCTCTCAAGAATTTTTAAGTGGGGAACAGGTTAGGACACTTTGTGAAGGCAGCAGTTTTTATTTTCTCAATGCTTGTTGTTTTAGCTTCTGTTCATTGTCTCAGTCAAGGCTCAGGCCGGCTCCACTTCATGTTTGCAGGCCTCCAACACGGTTTCGAAATTCCCCAGCTGGAAGCCTAAAAATCTGAGCAAAACAACACAAGTGGCCACAGAAAAAAAAACCTGCTTGCCTTGACTAACAAAGTTTTCCACTTGCAGCGATGCACATGTTTAAGACATTTGGAGTATTTTGCAGTTAAAGTGTATGTGTCAAGTCCAAAATAGGGTGGCCCAACAGTTTAAAATAGTATCGGAAAAGCAGACATGCACTGTCCTAGTCAACCAAAGGAGTTTATTGGTTGGAAACAAAGGAGGGCTGAGTAAACAATTTTACCCTACGCAATTTCTTATGCACAAAAGGTCGGTCATATTCAGCGTGTCTTTCAAACTCCTATGATATTAGAATTACAGCCCTTTTACCTGCACAATTACAGTTATCTGCTCACTCCTCCTAATCTGTTTCATTCAAAAAGAATGAACACTGTCCAAGCGTAAGGCTGTTAAGCTGCCTTATTGCTCTCATTTCAAGTTAAAGTAGCTTTATTTTTGCGTGCTATTACAGTATGTGTTACTTAAAAAGCTACTTAATGTTTAAAAAACAGAAGTTGAAAATTTTCAAATATGTCAGACTCAGCAAGTGTCCCATTACTGGCTAGCTATTTTAGACGAAATCCCAGTTTTACTTTATTTTCGTTTTTTTATGTTTTATTTTAAAAATTATTATTATTTTTCTTTTTTTAAGAAAACTGTGAAGTAAGGCTGTGCTTTTTCTTAAATGCATTTGACCCCCACCTTCCCAAAAAAATTGATTAATAGCAATTAGGTTCAAAGAGGCTGCTCTTACTCATGTCTGCAAGGAAGCACATTGTGCAAGATGATTTAAAAAAAGGAAAGATAATATCGGCGTTAATTGAAACATTGGCTTTTCTAAAACTGGTCTGAAATGGCAGGCTTCCGATTTACCTGTTGTGTGCCTGATGGTCTTTGTTTTTGGTGCCAGGTTTGTTTTGGCATCAATAGTGGAACAAATTAAATCTTAACCCAGGTTTAAATTCTCAGAGAACACCACACACATTGAGAGAAAAACCTAAGTGTGGCTGTAACCTATGCTTCTAGCGCTGTTCTTTAATATTTGACATTTTAAACGTGCAAAATGGACGTAACAGTTCTTTAAAACTATTACTTCACCTAAATAGAATTCTATTAATGTGGCTTTTAGGAAGCGATTGGCATGGTCCACATTAAAGGCTTCATGTACAAGTGGATTATGCAAGACCTTGGTAAGAATGTCCAGCACAATGCGGTATCACTGCCAAAGGGAGTTAATTTTTTTTTTTTTGGGTCCAGACAAGTACATTCTGAGAGGGGACGAGACTGAGGCTGTTTTGCACCGACTGGTCAGTCATGGCAAGAAACTTTTTCTCATGACCAACAGTCCCTTCAGCTTTGTGTAAGCGCCACTGGCTCCGGTCAAAGTATGACAAGTATTTTGGAGTTTTTATTTTCACTTTTTTCATGCAGGGATAAAGGCATGACGCACATGGTGGGCAAAGACTGGAGAGACTTCTTCGATGTCATCATTGTGCAAGCAGACAAGCCACACTTCTTTACGGACTGCATTAAGTAAGTTACATTTAAATAAAAAAAGATTGATTGGCTGCGTTACAATTCTAAATGCGCATTGCAGACCATTTCGCCGTTTGGATGGAAATGGGGACCTTCGCTGGGAAAAGATAAACAGTTTAGACAAGGGTGACATTTACAAGCAGGTAAGCACTTGATAGACACTCATCAGGTGGGAGAAGAGCATGGATTCCTGGTAGCCACATCACTTTGTTTTGTTTGGTAGGGAAATCTCTTTGACTTTCTCCGGCTGACGGGCTGGCGAGGGTCCAAGGTGCTGTACTTTGGAGATCATCTCTACAGCGACTTGGCTGTGAGTGTGACGAGCAGTGTTGGGCACACTACTTTAAAAAAGTAATTAGTTATAGTTACTCACTACCTCCTCCAAAAAGTAAGTCCCTCGTTCCCTAATTGTTTTGTTTGGCACAGTTATGTCACGTGTTGCTTAAAGACTATATATGTCAGTGAGACGTTTTCGGTACATAGTGTAGGTCAGGGGTCAGTAACCTTTTCGGTGCGGAGTGCCACTTTCAAATTCCCTTGTAAATCAGTGTGCCACACCAAGATCCATGACTCGCACTACATTTTTTTAATATCCAACAGAGCTGTCATGTTACACCAGTCCAAATATACAACATGGATAGACATTTTAATCATATAACTCAGTGTTTTTCAATCCTTTTTTCGAACCAAGGTACACTTTTACTTATAAAAAAGTTCAGTGGCACACCGTCCGTTGAAAATGTTTGAAAATGAAGTTATGTCAAATATTTCACTGTACTACCTCATAAGCAGATAATTAGTATATAATAAGAAGAAAATATTACTTAATATAAAAAAGAATGATGTGATGTGAATGATTTTATGTTTTTATTTTTTACAGTACAATCTTAAACCGCTTTGTTAAACAAAATAAGTAATTAAATGTACTGTGCTAACTCAAGAGCAGATAATTAGTACATAAAAAGTATATAAAAATCTACTGCCATCTGGGGATATGGATGACTATTACAGTTCCTCGTCTGAAGAGTGCAAAAATACTGAATAATTGCCTACATTTTTGGAAAGATAAAATTCCTGCGGCACACTGGTATAGGTGACCTATTTATCTTCTACTATTCTTGTTCATCAATTAACTAAAATATGAATGTGAACAACATGTGGAAAGGCCTGTAGCCATTCTGACTTCAACTTTTTACCACAAGAATGAACCAGAATCAACCATTCTTCATCAACTCTAAACTACATTCAAAAAACAAGTAATATGGTCAGCTATTATACCATTCATCAATGATAACTTGTTCCAGAAAATATCAAAACTTGAAATAACAGCAGCAATGCAGAAGGCACACGCACACACACACGCGCGCCCACACACATGCTTCTTTAAAATATTTGCCACCAGTAAATGGTTTTCCGTGCTTTGCTATTCAGTGAACAATTTGTTAGATAGCTTCATTGGTGGTGTTTTTAGCAGCGACAAAGGTTTTTAGGGTCTGTGTTTGTATCTCTGCGAGGCGCTGGGCAAACTCACACTGAAAAACCCACGTAAAGCCTAACGTAAATCCTTTACATAACATGGCGCGCAACTGAAGATGTCTAAATTTCAGGTAAATGCGCTTTTAAAAAAAAATCATTATTATTTGGCCGTGCGCTTGCGTGCCACTGGTTAACCCCTCCTGTGCCACTGCTGGCATGCGTGCCATAGGTTGCCGACCCCTGGTGTATGTAGTATTGCGTTGGAATGCATGTTTCTATTGTTCATTTCTTGCTGCATTGGACCAGGCACTACAGTTTGCCCATGCATCTAATTCTAGCAAAATTACAGACGCCCAGTTGACAATAGTTTTATTGAACTTATAACCAAGGTTTGGTGTGTTACAAAAGAAAAGTAATTATTTACCGTTACTAGTTACTTAATTTAAAAAATAATTCCATTACCCCCAGCCCCGGATTACTGACACCCAAAGGTAGTTGTGTCATAGAAGCTTGTGATGTTTATTGCACCTGGCCAGCAATAGATTTATCCTACACTTGAAGTGCAACAAAAATAAACAGTTGACAATATAATAAAGTTAAATCTGCAGTAAAAAGATAAAGTCGGTTTAATAGATCTAACTCACAACCTGAGAAAACTGGTCAAGTAGACATAGCCTGCTGTACTTCAAGTATTTTGTTCATAACAAAAATCAATTGTTAAACAATATCGTAAAACAATGACATTTTTTTTGCATGGACGCGACCTACACGATTAACCGAAATGTAATCGACATTGCGATGTGATTGTTGTGCGCGATTGTGTAATCGCATAACACTGAGTTTTTTTCAAGGACTTATAGACAGCAAACCCTAACAAAACTCCCCAGAAGAGGGTTCTGTTTACTTAAATTTAACCCCTTAATAATTCCGTAAAATTCACCTAAAATCTCAATCTAAAGTAGATGGAATACTGTTGTTGAACGGTTTTGGTCTCTTTTAAAGGGATCACTCTTAAGTTTTATCCCCTACTAAAGTAATCACTGCAAGGGCTACCAACATAAGCAATCTAAGTTGGAACACACAAAAAAGTAAGTTTTGATTTTTTTTGTTGACAATATCGCTGTACTATTTCTACTTGCAACATCCATTGCAGCCGGGTCATCCTGAAAGGGGGATTACCACATGTGCGGTCCCTTCTCAAGGTTTCTTCATTTTCCTCATGTTGAGGTTTTTGAGTTTTTCCTTGCCCTCATGTTGGTTTCATATCAGGGAATGGTGTAATAATAGTCTGAAATAATAGTCTGTGCAATAACCTGTGCAGCCCTTCTAGACTCTTTGTGATTAAGGGCTATACAAATAAAAATGACTTGACCTGACTTGATTCTCGCCTGAATTGCAATAACATGCAAGACGAGTGTGGGATTGGGACCTTAGCTGGAAAACAGCTGGGACAGTAGCATTAAGTCTTACCTGGTCCCAGGTCAAATTTGATCACAATCCGAAAAACCTAACATTAGTTTTTAGCACATTTTTCTGAGGGTATGTCTCGGCGTTTCCAAAAGGGTGGCCATTTGGAGACTCCCAAAAACAGCGACTGGTGACATTAAACAGACATCTTTGTGCATTTCAACAGTCTGACGGCTCGCAAGCAGGCTAAAGCATGTCACTAGTATTAACCCTTGGATGCTTAAGTGGGCTTAAAAACGACCCCCTGGGTTGTTCTTCATAATATTTAAAAATAAAAAGTTGTAATATTGTCATATTGCAGGTATTCCTCATAAGACATGTCTATGACATGATGCGTTAGTATTTTTTGATTTATTCTCCACTAATTACGACCACACTCATGGAAGAGTGTATGAACTGGTAGGTTATGCATCCAAGGGTTAAGTAATGAAAAAATCAAAGTAGCACAGAAAATGCACTTTCCTTTTAAAATTGAAAATTGCATCAAAATTGCAATACTGGTGTGAAAAATCGCAATAAGGTTTTTTTTTCCCCCAAAATTGCGTAGCCCAAGAATGAATGGCACATATCCGCTTTTTTCACACCACACCCAAGTCACTTTCATATGTGGTCCTAAATAGGATACATATCTGATCTTTTTGAATGGGACTCATTCGTGCGACCTGCATGTCACCAATAGACATGATGAAGCGGAAAAATCAAACACCACGACCGACAAAAACACAAAGATCATTCAATGGATTAATTTAATTATTGTTTGGGGGGACAACTCTGTTCAGCCTTCGGTAGCGCAATAACTTTCAGTTTGGTAGAATTAGATTTAACTTTGAAGCAGATTTAACTTTTTTTGCAGCTTTCAAGCAGCCACACTTTTATTTAAGCCTAGGCACACGGTTTTTATGAAAAAAAAAGTGTACAAATAAAATTGAAAAATTAATTCCCTGCACCATTTTCATGGTTTTGTTTTAAAGCCTCATTGTGTAATATTTGACCACTAAATGGTACTGTGTTGTCTGGTATTCCACGGTGAAAAAGAAATACACATTTCTTGACCCATGATTTGTTTTTTCTTTTTGAGAAATTAACACATCATCATTATGTTTTTTGCCTAATAATTAAAAATGTTTTTAATTAATGAAAGTTTTTTAGTACCAGATGATGACAGTAGGCCTTTGGCCACCTTTCCCTTGACTCTCTGTAAGGCTGTAAATTAAAAAAGGGAAAGTGAGGGCTGCAGTTTCATGGTCAAGCGGAAATTGGAGTATTTTTTTACCAAAATCCGAAACAACTGCGTCCATCTAATTTGCCAAGTAGTTGAGGCTGTTTTCATAGAATGTAGTATCAAGAAGCACTGCCAGACAAAGCATGCTGACTACAAAAAGCTAACTAGAAACAAGTGCTGTGACAAAGTGAAGGAACTGGAAACTGTTTTAACAGCACAGCAGCACTTCTGTACGAGACCCTGTGAGACAAATGAAAATGCTAGGAAGGCGAGCAACAAGCGCTGCAAACATTTCACGAAGAGTGATTTTTTTTTAAAAAGCTATTTCAAAGAATGCCAGGCTGAATAGTCGTCCCTCACACATTTTCAGCTTACCAAATCTGCCCCACTTTCTAAAAGTATGACAGTATGACAATTAATTCAAAGATTATATTATTTCATAGCTTCCGCTTGACTTTGTATATTGGGTGAGTTGGCGCATTCAACTCACGGTTAAAATAAACCACTTAAGGCATTCAATGCCAAACATCAAAATGTTTCTTTTTCTATTGTTTGTGATTAAATGTGTTATGCTTACAAACAAATCCCTGTCATTCATGGTTATAATCTGTATGGTAGGCTACTAAAGTAGGCTCAATGATACAGCATAGTACTGAAAAACTACAGTAAGCTAAAATATTTCAGTTGACATTCTTTTACTGAGTCCCAGAGCCAAATTGAGTTTGCACTACACATTAAAATATATTTAGTTAATTCATATAGCAGATTAGGTTTAAAGATTGTTTTCTGTTTTTATCTTGTGCTCTTGCCGTGAGGCCGAGCACTGAGGAAATTCCATTTCTCACCAGGACCTGACGCTGCGTCACGGCTGGCGTACGGGCGCCATCGTACCCGAACTGGAGCAGGAGACCAAAGTGGTCAGCACGGAGCGATACGCCGTCAGCCTGACTTGGCTGCAGGCCCTCACCGGCCTGATGGAGCGACTGCAGGTGGGCCCCTTAACCTGGAAGGCTCGTGCTCCAACACGGGTGCTCGTTTTCGGACGTGACTGACGGTTTTAGACTTCTTTCTGCAGGATCATCGTGACGCCGACTCCAAACAGGTGTTTGCTGAATGGCAGAAGGAGCGAGAGGAACTTAGGTGAGTTACTCTGCTTTGGCACCCTTAGTACCAATTGTCACACTTGCCAAGGCACTGTCAAAATATGAATGGATGAAAACTTTATTCGAACATCAAAATAAAAACAGAACAACAAAATAACGTTACATAATATATTCGAAAAGCGGTAGTAAGAAGCAAATGCTTATATTACCTACCCCTTCATCTTCCCCACCAAAGATACCAATGATATAGCAATAATTGTAATGATATTAATATTAAGTTATAAGAATAGCAACAATAACACAAAGTTAACTAGACCCACTATTCCCAATCTCCCGCACCACTCATACCGCATTTTCTTCATTTCTGTATTCCGCCAAGAATGTTTTTTTGTATTTAAATTTGAACAAGTGAATAGTTGGACAGCGAGTATGGTTCTTATTGCACGTTTTTGGAGGATAAAAAGGGGCTAAACTTTTGTAATTATTGACTTCTGCATTATATAAATCCTTAGTTATCCATGGATGCTTTACAGTCCATGGATGCTTTACAGCAAAATATGTGATGGCTTTATTTGTCACGAGTTTAAACAAATTTGTTTTCCATAGGCCGTTCTAAATTTATGTCTGTTTTGACCACAAAAATTGAATAGAAATATTTTTGTCAGCAAACATTTTTCACTCGATGTCAAACTAGAAGAGGGCTATTTAAAACGCTATAACCAGGACCATTTTTTTCCAAACCATTATCAAAAAAACAATATCGAATTATTATTAATATTATTATTATTTTTTTAAATAATCGTTAGTTGCAGCTCTAAAAGCAGCTATCATAGCAAATAGACGAATAGAAGAGTGCAAAAAATGCCATTTGAGGGCCATTCTGTTGACGAGTGCCGTTTTGGTCCCCAGGGTGATGACGAAGAACTTGTTCAACCCTCAGTTCGGCAGCATCTTCCGAACGTGCCACAACCCCACCTACTTCTCCCGCCGTCTGTCTCGTTTCTCTGACCTGTACATGGCCTCCCCCAGCTGCCTCCTCAACTACGACCTCTCGCACACCTTTTACCCCCGCCGCACGCCCCTGCAGCACGAGGCGCCACTTTGGATGGACCAGCTCTGCACCGGCTGCATGAAAACGCCTTTCTTGGAGGAGATGGCTCAAATTCGATGAGTTGGGAGGTTTTGACACTTTATTGCAAAGGTTACCATTTCTGGTCTTTGGCTAGCATTTTCTTATGTCTCACTGCCACCCCAGCTTTAAACGGTCACCACATTGACATCACAGTCACAAAACAGTGGTCGGCAACCTTTTCTGTAGGACAGACCGGTTTGTTGTCTGACAATATTTTCATCCATGTATCCTCCAACTTTGTTTTTCCATAGCGGCGAGTGTGTTTACAATCATTCTAGCATGATGTAGTTGACCATTCTCTATGCTGATTAGCTTTAAGCTCAAAAGTTTGGTGTGATGCTTCCCTCACTGGAATACTTGTTTTCAATGTGACAGTTGCCCAACTTTGCTGGCCTGTGTGCTCCACACTGATTTTAATTCAAACATACCACCTCAAAGCCCCAGTTGAAGTTAAGTTTGAAACATAGAAGTGTCAGTAAAACAACAATTATTAAAAAATAATGAAACTTTTTTTTCCCTTTTGTGCGGCCCAGGACCGGTCCCCAACCCGGTGGTTGCTGACCACTGACCTTGAACATGTTTGAGTACATCTAGTGAACCTTGCCCTATTGCTTTTTATGACACCGAAATGTCACGAGTGTTGAAAGTCAGCAAAATATTGTACATAGTGACCAGTTTATCCAAAGAAATAGATTTGAAAAGTAAGCTGCTTAGGCAGTAAAATAACATCTGAAACACGCACAAAGTGAGCCTGGCCGGAACTTTAGCCACACAAACGAATGTCGATGTCACATCAGGCTTTGTGTTAGGTCACGTTTTCCAAACACACTCGATTTTTAGGAACTGCTACGGCCTTAAAGGTAGTTTGGCATGAAATCAGTGGTGGTCAGCGCCGCAATCGTCAGCTCCTTGACTTAGCTTGTTTTTTGTTATTTGGGGCTATGAGTAACTGAGTGCGTGTGCACTTCACTTTTTCACGTCATGCACGCTTTTACGTCTTGTTTTTCTTGTCAGTTTTCAGGGTTCCCTCCAGGTCTTAAATTTGATTTAATAAAAGCATTGAAAGGATCTTAAATTTAACTGAAGCATGTCTTAATTTTTCCCTTCTTTTCTGCGTGATATATCAAATAAATGACCGATAAATCCAACGTGCCGGGCAGAATATTCAGGCATGTGAGTACCATATTTCCATGACCATAAGGCGTACATAAAAGTCTCAGATTTTCTTCATATCGAGCGGCGCGCCCTATGTAAATTGGCAGACGTAGACCATCTTGGTAGCCTTAGGTAGGCTCACAAAAATCTGAGTTCACACATTTGAGCCTTGGCCAAGTCAAGGCTTACAATATATTTGGAGGAAATCCCACATTTTTGTGTGATTGTTCTGCTTTCAAACTAAATGCGACTTCCATGCGTCTCCTATGACTTCAAAGCAACTCTTGTTTGATTGCCATTATAACTCGCTTGCACGGTAGAGTACACGTGATGTCTCACGCAATGCATTGTTAGTGGAAGTGCTCGAAGATGCTAACGCCGTAGCATGTCTAGTACTCGTTCCCGTCGACTCGACAGTGGCGGCTTGTGAGTCACTCCGGCGCCCAGGTCGATCTGTACTTGTTCTTGACCCCGACCACCGCACAGTCTTCCTCGCGGCCGCCTTATTCCCCCCCTTAAACCAGGCCTGGCCACAGACGGATTGGGTGCCAGTCCCCCCTCGGTGCTAAACCAAACTTTAGCTGCCAGCGCGGAGCTTTAGAGTGCCTGCCGTCGCGGCCAGTTGGCGCTGGGCGCTGAGGTCCATCATAGCCCGATGCCAGCCTGCCGCATCTGTTTGCCAGAATGGGTGCAAGATTAGGCTTGTATTTCATTGGATGTGGTCCTGAAAACGTCTTAAAAGTCTTTGACTTGAATTTAAAAATCCTGGGGGAACCCTGTTTTTTTTTTATGTAGTAAACCACATTACAAGGAATTTCATGACCAAATTGAAAAGGAATTTCAAAGCAGCGGTGAGATTTTGTTTTGATTTCTAACAACATCACACAGTCATCCAGAATTCCTTAATCACTTATTTTGCAAATTCAACAATGAGCTGAAACCACACCGAACAAGGCAGGACACAATATAAACCATGTTTTGTTTTTTATTTTTGTAATCCTCTGAGAACAATTGTTGTAAAACTTTCCTGTTTAACAAAAGGCTTTTCATTGCAATTATGAATAATGGTTTGAGACATAAACTGGGTTGCAGAACAAAATCAATTTACATGTTACGGGCTCATGTGTTGATATAGCTTTTTACCCATTGTTACAAGGTTTCGAATGTGTCCTAAGGTTTCTTTGTGAGCTTTTATTAAATTTGTACATATATATGAACATTTCTGTGGTGGGGCAGCTAGGTTGCATTTGTCAAAAAAAAACTTTTTTGTCTTGGAACATTGGCATTGCTTCAGTCAGGAATTGGTAAAAGCAATGTAACTAACAAAAAATAGATAAAACACAGAGAATTTTGCTGACTCCAAACCTCTTTTGAAATTGTGGCAAATCATCACTATCCTGTGCTTAACCAATCACGTTTACATCCTGTGTACATGATTTTCCGACTGAGAAACTATGCTTGGATTCAAAGGTAATAAACCTTGTGAATGTTTCATTAAAATGTCTTAGCTGAAACACAATTAAAGTGGAAATACTGTGATTTATTATTCCTTATTACTTATATCAGTACTTCAAAAAATGGTGCGGTGTTCTGGTCACTCTGAGTCTCTGAAGTTTGGATTCTTCCTTGTGCTTTTTCTTCTTGTTTTCAGTTGCACTACACAACGGAGCAACATCTCGTTGTCGAATAATACACACTGCAGCAAAATGCCCGCTGTGCGCTGGCTAAAATTAAATGATGTGTGTAGATATTGCTACCTGAGACATTTGCGATATACGCAATATTCATGATATTGCTTAACGTATTGAGTGGAGAACTTTGACTTATTTTTTAAAGGGACAGCGTGTAATTTTTAGTGCTACCTAAATTCAGTAAAAATAAATAAATAATACTTTTTAGAATGGGGGAATTGTCTTTACCACCAAGGCCATAGGGGCACCGTTTTCTGTGGTGTGTCTTGGGCAAGTACAGCCCGGTGACATACATCTCTTTTTAGGCCACCAAACATTTCCTCCCACTCTGGAAACAGTGACCCGTTACACTTTAGGTGAATATGGTTATCATTGCACTACAGAAACACTATACATCTGATTACTTGGCAAAAATACATTAACTATGATACCAATGTTAGTTTATATGAAAAGTCAAATTTACATTTCTTTTTCCATGGTGGTTTCCCCGCTTAAGTCACCGCCATGTTTGTCTGAGATTTTGTTGCTTGCTGTGGCACTGGTTTTCATCGCATTAGACAACAGTGCCATCTAGTAGTCGAATATTACACACTGGAACTTTGGGGGTTATTCATCAGACAAAAAAAGTCAGAAAGGATACTTATAATGTACATTTTAAAAAGTAAAGTAGTTGAAAGTTTGTCATAGACACGAGGAACAACAAACAAATGTCCATCCACCCGTCCATCCATCCATTATCTTCATTGCCTTTCCTCAGTAGGGTCGCGGGGGTGCTGGAGCCCATCCCAGCAATCATCGGGCAGTGGGCAGGGGACACCCTGAACTGTTTGCCAGCCAGTCGTAAGGCACACAGAGACAAACAACTCACTCGCTCATTCACACTTAGAAACAATTTGAACCGGCCAATTAACCTGAATTGTATGTCTTGGGAATGTGGGAGGAAACCCACACAAGCACAGGGAGAACATGCAAAATCCACACAGGAAGGTTCAATCCTATGATCTCAGAACTGTGCCACGAAAGCGCTAACCACTCAGCCGCCGTGTTGCCAACACACAAATATTTGAAGGAAAATGTGTTACTATACAGTTTTCAAAGCGATAGGGAAATCATACAAGGGCTGGTTTGAGGCATCATAATTGTGTGAAACCAAGAGCGGTAATTTATGTCTTACACCCACACACAACAGAACAAATAGCACTTAATTAAAATAGGCAGCTTTTTATTTCTAGAGAGAATGTTTTTTTTCCCCCCTCGCAATTACACTCAGTTTTTCTCTGGTTTGTTTAATTTTTGCAATTCCACTGACAACCGTTACACAGCACTGCATTATTTTGCTTACTACTGCTTACATTTTAAGAGGTAGAATGTCAAGAAGAAGATTGATCACCTGTACAACAGGCAAATCTATCAATTAGTGGCACTTTTTTATATGTACATTCATGGGCGCATTATATTGATTTATAATATGAAAGGAAGTTTGATTTTCCGGGGGGAAAAGGTTCACAGTAAACACGAAAGAAGTTTTTGAACATTTTATAAGTTACGTTTCTTTTGTCACGGATATCACTCGATTTACAACACACATGCCAAACTTTTGACATGAAAGAGCGGTAGATGTTATCGCCCACTCTTTTTCATCCACAAAAACACAATCAGTCTCTAGAACAGAGGTGTCAAAGTCAAATGGACGGAGGGCCAAATAAAACATTTGGCTACAAGCCGAGGGCCGGACTGTCCAATCTTTACTGAAACCAAGATTTAACCTACTGAAAACACAACAAATATATTACAATATGATTGGATAAATAAAGCAATATTTTCTTATGACTCTGTCAGTCATTTTTAATTTCAGCAGGCACAAAATACAAATGTCCTTTATATAAAAAACTTATAACATATCTCATAACAACAACTCATAACCATTTTCTATCATTCAATCATCTGAAATTATTAAAAAGAAGTATTGCCTCGAAATACAATAAAATAAAGTGCAAAAATCTCTTGTTACTTAAAACCAATAGCAATCAACACACTGGACCTCATCTGTCCTGCTCAAATGTACATTGACTTTCCTTTCTGGGCTTTCTCTGGGTTAGTGTGAAAAAAAGGAATTACTGATTAACAAATAATAACAATCAAAAGTCATTTTCTCTGCTAAATAGGAGACAATTTGATCAAAAGACTGTTGTCCACATCAAGATCTATTTTCCATGAAAAGCCGAAAAACAAGAAACACTCCCAGGACAGAGTCGGCAAACAAAAACAACATAGTCAACATAGACAATAAAGCTTTAAAATTCCCGAGGGGAACAACAAAAAACAAGACCTTCTTTATGTGCCTATTTAACTTTTAAACTTGAACGGAGTAAAAACTTCAAATGTGTAATAACACAGGAAACATTACTGTATTATTACTGTATTTACATACATTTATATACAGTACTGTATTACTACAACTCTACATTACTTGTTTGAGGCTGACGCTGATACTTGGCAGTGCTTCATCTTTTGCACAAGTTGCTCTTTTAGATTGTTAGACAACAGAGGCGTGTTCAGGAGAGTAATCAGGCATGTAGTCGCTTGTTAATCGCTTGCCGCGCACTGCTGAACGTTTTGTAATCGCTCACTGTGATTGCCTTACTGATCCAAAATGGCCGAAGACAGTACAATGGATTTCGTTCTACAGCTTGCTTTGAGCGAGTTGGCTTATATGAGCGACAGTTCGCATATTGACACAGTTAAGGTTATCCTAAACGCAGTGGAAGGGTCATACCTGTCTTGCATTGTTCACAAACATTACCAGGCAATGTAAGACGATATATTACATCGCCAACAGCACTCGTCAGGGTGAGATCCTCCATCTTCTGCACTGTCGACGCCATGTTGGAAATCAAAGTAAGCGGTCTTTCTCCCGTGATTACTCGGGCACGCGAGCGCTCAATAATCATTGGCCGTTCAGAAGCTAGCGATAGCTAGCGATAGCAATCGCTCACTCTCCTGAACACGCCTCAGGTCTACGCGATCAGCAATGGTATTTCTGCTCAGGCTGGTGTTTGAAAAAAGTTGTCTTTTGCCTGGGCAAAGTTCGTCAGACTTTAAGCATACAGTTTTTGATGAAATCCCCCTCGGTAAATGGCCGGGCTGATTTGGCGATCTCCTCTGCTAAAATAAAACTGGCCTTGACAGCAGCCTCGCTTTGTGATTGGGCTTTTCTGAACAGACCCTGTCGAGATTTGAGACCTCGTTTAAATTCCTCGACCCTCTGTAGCCTTTGTTCTATGTCCAGAATCTTGGTTTTCTCCGTGTGTTTTGTTTCATGATGCCGTCTAATATTATACTCTTTCATCACCGCCACACTTTCTCCACATAGCAGACACACAGGTTTTCCAGCTACCTCCGTGAACATGTACTCCAACTCCCACCTTGTTTGAAAGCCCCGGTTTTCATTGTCCACCTTCCGTTTAGCCATTTTTGATTTTTGCTGTTTGCTAATGACTGCTGCTGATCCACTGTTGAATAAATCAAACCGCCCCCCGCTTTGCTCCCGCTCGGCGCGTCCCCGTTGCATTGTGGGAAATGTATTCATGCGTACTGCGGGCTGCTGGCTTGCAGCGGCCTGCGGGCCGGATCTAATAATATATTGATATCGTCACGCGGGCCAGGTAAAACCCTCTCGCGGGCCTGATGTGGCCCGCGGGCCTTGACTTTGACATATGTGCTCTAGAACATTCAAAACATCATGTGCTTGTTCAATTGGAAAACTTTCATCCATCCATTAGCTGCACTGCTTATCCTCAGTAGGGTTGCGGGGGTGCCCATCCCAGCTATCTTCGGGCAGTGGGAAGGGGACACCCTGAACTGGTTGCCAGCCAGTCGCAGGGCAAACAGGGAAAAACAATTCGCTCGCTCATTCACATCTAGGGACAATTTGAACCGGCCAATTAACCTGACTTTTAACCTGTTTTTTGGAATGTGGGAGGAAACCCACACAAGCACAGGGAGAACATGCAAAATCCACACAGGAAGGTTCAATCCCATGACCTCAGAACTGTGCCGCGAAAGCGCTAACCACTGCGCCGTTGTGCTGCCCGGCAAACTTTCACTGAAACATAAAATATAATGTGATGCATGCATAAAGACTAAAAAACTGGAATGTTCTCCTACTCGGATTGTACCTGTTTTACCATTTGTAGGCGTAGACATTCTGCGTCTCGCTGCGTGTTCAACTTCCAGACCGAGTATTTTGACTAAGAAAAATGAGGCAGAAGAGAGCAGTTCAGTTAAGGATTTTTATTACAAAGTGAAAAAAAAAGTAAAACAGAATATAGTCTGGGCCCGTTATTGGATTTGAGAAGGTATGGTATGGATTTGAGAAAATAAAACATAAAACTTACATTGAATGTAATTTTCCAGGGAGGAACACGACATATTACATAACCCTAACCCTAACCCTAACCCCAACCCTAACCCTAACCCTAACCCTAACCCTTTCACCCAAACAGACATCCAAGAACACCTCGGAAGATTCAAGAATGGACACTCACAGCTGTGAAACCAAATCTAATTTTGGGAGACTCCAATCTCTCGAGAATCGAATCCTACTCCAGAGAGGACATCCAAGTTGACAGCTATCCCGGGGCAACTTTTTACCACATGGCACATCTTCTAGAGAAAACTCCACGGAATTACAAGGTACAAAGGGTCATCTTGTCCGTTGGAGTAAACAACAGGGAACAACAGCCCAAGAAGACAGCTGTCAAACAACTCCAAATGATGGTGAAAAATACCAAAGCCACCTTCCCAGCAGCTGAAATCTGGATACCGCTGATCAACTACTCACAGCGACTAGAAGACCTCCATAAACACAACCTGGAGGAAATCAATGACCACATCTCGAGAAACATGCCATTCCTCCCAAAACTCCCGGAGCGCGACTTCCACACCACCGAAGACGGGATCCACTGGACAGGTGAGACAGCGGACAAGATGTTGGAACACTGGTTTCACAATTTAAACTAGACATCCCCACGAACCCAAATAGGGAGGGGTATAAGAACATCATTCTACTAGCTCAGAATTTCACACCTACAGAAAACCAGATTAGTGTACTCGAGAAGGGCTTATCGTTCGTCCCCACTGTGGACGTCCGAAAGAGACAAAAGGAGATTTTGAGAGGGGAACTACACGAATTCCACCGAAAGCTTAAATTAGCAGCCTTTTTCAACAGGTCAGAAGACTTAGAACAAAAACATTTCATACCAAAGTCTAATTGGGAACCGAGCAACAATCAAATCCCTAACATAATAACACAAATAATTAACGATAATCAAAACCTAATTGACACACTTAACCCGCAGTCCCACAGAGACAAGGATAACCTTAGCAGAGGAGAATGTGAAGCCCTCTTTCAATTAGCTAACAACAAACAGATAGTTATTAAACCAGCGGACAAGGGTAGTGCAATAGTTATCCTAGACAGAACACAATATATATATGAAGCACACAGACAATTAAACAATACGTCACATTATAAGAAATTAACAAAACCAATATACCCAGAAACAGCCCAGAAAATAGAAGATATCCTACAAACACTTCTAGAAAATGAATATATAACTAAAAAACAAAAACGCTACCTAATAGGGGAAGAGGAAGCCAGACCCCGTAGATTTTACCTGCTACCTAAAATACACAAATCACCACTAACGTGGACTATTCCGTATGAAGTGCCGACAGGAAGACCTATCGTCTCAGACTGTGGCAGCGAATCCTACAGGATCGCGGAATACATAGACCACTTTCTCACTCCACTAGCCACAAAACATAATAGCTACATTAAAGATACATATGATTTCGTAAACAAAATAAAACAGATTAAAATAACGCAGGAAACAATCTTATTTACCATAGACATAGATAGCCTCTACACAAACATAAACACGGTCGCAGGGTTAACAGCAGTAAAGCGCTGGATGGAAAAATACCCGGACGACAAACGCCCAGACACAGTACTAATACAACTCCTAGAAATTAACCTCACTAGGAACGACTTTGAATTCAACAAGGAATTCTACTTACAGATCAGTGGCACAGCCATGGGTAAAAAGTTTGCACCTGCCTATGCTGACATTTACATGGCGCATTGGGAGGAAACAGCTTTTGAAAAATGCGACAAACTACCCACCAATTATTTTAGGTACTTAGATGACATTTGGGGAACGTGGACACATAGCAAAGAAGAATTTCAAAAATTCATAGAAATGCTCAACACACACCATAGTACAATTACGGTCAAACACTCCACAAATGACCACCAGATAGATTTTCTAGACACAACTACTTATAAGGGACCCTCATTCACTCAAACACAAACTTTAGACACAAAGGTCTTCTTTAAAGACACAGACACACATGCACTCTTACACAAAAACAGCCTTCATCCAAAGCACACCTACAGAGGCTTAATAAAATCACAGTTGCTCAGATTCCACAGAATCTGCTCGCAACGTACGGACTTTGAAAAGGCCACCCAAACCCTTTTCAAGGCACTGCGACCAAGAGGATACTCAAGGTCCTTCCTCAGACAAGTCCGTAAAACATTTTTAACCACAGGGCTACGAGACACGCAGAAAATCATTCCGCTAATTACCACGTACTCAGAATTTAGCCAAATTGCTAATAGAAAAATTAGACAAAATATCAATCAGACACTACAGAACACAGGCATAATTCAAGATTACAAAATCATCCCAGCCTTTAAAAGGAACAAAAACCTCAAAGATTACTTAGTAAAAAGCAAACTACCTGAAATTAACACAATACAAACACAGGCGCCCACATTTTACAAACAAGCCACCACAGTTAGGAACACCATTACAAAAACAAACTACCTGATTAAACAAAGAATCACTCCTACCACAGAAAACTGTATTTATGTCATAAAATGTAAACACTGTGACATTAAATATGTAGGAGAGACAGGAAATTCTATCAGATGTAGACTAGCACAACACATTTACAACATTAGGAACCTTAGACAAATTAATACACATCTTGTTGCACACTTCATTCATCATGGGATACAAGCTTTAGAAATATCGGGCCTTCAAACAAATAGCAATTGGACACAAAAAGAAAGACGCTTAGCAGAAAAAGACTGGATAAAAAAACTAAACACTCTCTTTCCTAATGGACTAAACGAACGCAGGTAAGACACACAAAAAAACACTATATTTTCCTGTATGGCGAGTGCTAAAAAATTGGTTTCCCGGGGACCCCCAGAAAAAAATTTTTTTGGGGGACCTTGGGAAAGCAATATTGTTTCAAAAACCTAACCCTAACCCTAACTTTCTAACCCTAACCCTAACCCTCTAACTCTAACCCTAACCCTCTAACCCTAACCCTAACCCTCTAACTCTAACCCTAACCCTCTAACCCTAACCCTCTAACCCTAACCCTCTAACCCTAACCCTCTAACCCTAACCCTCTAACCCTAACCCTCTAACCCTAACCCTCTAACCCTAACCCCTAACCCTTAACCCTAATGGACTAAACGAACGCAGGTAAGACACACAAAAAAACGCTATATTTTCCTGTATGGCGAGTGCTAAAAAATTGGTTTCCCAAGGACCCCCAGAAAATTTTTTTTGGGGGACCTTGGGAAAGCAATATTGTTTCAAAAACCTAACCCTAACCCTAACCCTAACCCTAACCCTAACCCTATTGTTTCAAAAACCTAACCCTAACCCTAACCCTAACCCTAACCCTAATGGGATACAAGCTTTAGAAATATCGGGCCTTCAAACAAATAGCAATTGGACACAAAAAGAAAGACGCTTAGCAGAAAAAGACTGGATAAAAAAACTAAACACTCTCTTTCCTAATGGACTAAACGAACGCAGGTAAGACACACAAAAAAACACTATATTTTCCTGTATGGCGAGTGCTAAAAAATTGGTTTCCCGGGGACCCCCAGAAAAAATTTTTTTTTGGGGGACCTTGGGAAAGCAATATTGTTTCAAAAACCTAACCCTAACCCTCTAACCCTAACCCTAACCCTCTAACTCTAACCCTAACCCTAACCCTAACCCTCTAACCCTAACCCTAACCCTCTAACTCTAACCCTAACCCTCTAACCCTAACCCTCTAACCCTAACCCTCTAACCCTAACCCTCTAACCCTAACCCTCTAACCCTAACCCTCTAAACCCTAACCCCTAACCCCTAACCCCTAACCCTAACGGACTAAACGAACGCAGGTAAGACACACAAAAAAACGCTATATTTTCCTGTATGGCGAGTGCTAAAAAATTGGTTTCCCAAGGACCCCCAGAAGAATTTTTTTTGGGGGACCTTGGGAAAGCAATATTGTTTCAAAAACCTAACCCTAACCCTAACCCTAACCCTAACCACTTTCCCATTCACATACAAAAAGTGTTATTATTCAAAATATCCGGAAGAATATTAGAGTGGGTAGCCTGAAGACTGGCAGTCAGCTCCCATTACCCCCCCCCCCCCTTCCCTACAGCTCCGCCCCTTCATCTCTTTTCCTCCCTGCTGTTTGCGAAAAAGGCACGTCAGTCCACAAAGAAGAGCCAATGGCCATCCAGTGTTGTCTGTGGAGGAGGGACATAAACATACGCGAGCACGCGGCTGAGCACGCGTTCAGCCCATTCGCTTGACACACTGTCACTGTGCCAAGAGCAGCAGTAGCAGCAGCCGCCCGCAGCAGCTGCAGGGATGCCGCAGAGGAAAAGGAGTTTCACATTTGGAGCCTACGGAGGGTAAGACGAGACCATCTTTTCCCAGTTGGCCCTGTTCCTCGCATACGCGTGACCGTGGCCGAGGATAGCAAGTGTTTGGGTTGGCGGTGTGCGTGTTTGATGACTCTGCACATTCTCGTGCTGGTGTGCGCGTGCGCTTACCAATTGGCGTGTTGCTCACTGACTTTTGGTGATGCTAACTTTCAAATGAAGCGATGGTTGGAAGCATCAGAATTATGGGCGTAACCAGCCCGTTTTAGAGGGTGCTCAAGCACCCCCTCAAATTCAAGCAGGGCACCCCTAAAAATTATAGCATTTTTTTAAATTCTATTTTCCTCAATAAAGGACATGATAGGCTAAAATAGGATTAAAAACGCCAGGTAAGAATCTTTAGAAAAGTAAAAATAAACAAAAATGCCTTGGTCATACTCCATTGCCTTCAAGTGTTTGAGTCCATTTGATTCCTAGCGCCGCATCGTAGTATTTCTGCAGTAGTATTTTCTATAGTAGATTTTTTTTGTACTATATCTGTATTATTACTGGAGTTGTGTTTTTGTAGTATTTTTATAGTATTCGTTTTCCATACCTGTCAACCTCCACGGGTCCATGCCCTTACAAACTGTCGTATTTTCCCTTACAAAATACAAAATAATCTTACACCATATTTTTTTCAAACGTGTTTATGTAGTTTAACATGTTATACATGTATACATGTGTTTTGTTATATCACATATATTGTTAATTAACATTTTGTTGTGAGATACTGAGTTGCTCGACATGAATGAGATTTATTATAAAAAAAGTTCAAAAATTATGTAGCTTGGATGTTCACCGTAGAAGGAAAAAATATATGCAAATATAATTAAGTAGAATTTTCTTATTCAAATTATTAATTCATTTTCTGCATTAAACTATTGTAGGTAATATACTGGGGCAGCACGGCGGCGCAGTGGTTAGCGCTTGTGCGGCACAGTTCATGTCATGGGAACCTGTCGTGGGTTCAAATCCAGCTCCAGACTTTCTGTGCGGAGTTTGTATGTTCTCCCCGTGCTTGCGTGGGTTTCCTCCGGGCACTCCGGTTTCCTCCCACATTCCAAAGACATGCATCTCAGGTGAATTGGCCGGTCCAAATTGTCCCTAGGTGTGAATGAGCGAATGAGTTGTCTGTCCCTGTGTGCCCTGCGATTGGCTGGCAACCAGTTCAGGGTGTCCCCTGCCCACTGCCCGATGATTGCTGGGATGGGCTCCAGCCCCCCGCGACCCTAGTGAGGATAAGCGGTACGGCTAATGAGAGATGAGATGAGGTAATATACTGCTTAAAGGGATAACTACAAACCTGTCTTTTTTATTTTCTCCTTTTATACTTCATTTTTTTTCTCAACTTCTGTATACAACATAATAATTCGTAATATAATGCATCAAAGCAAGTGAGCCGTTTGGTAGCCGGCTCTCTTTAACGAGTTGAGCCGAAAAAGTCGGTTCTCTAAAAAGAGACGGACTTCCTTCCACTACACAACTACCACGGAATGATGCATGATGGGAAATCCCCAGGCGGCAGACGCATACGCACAGTAGCATCAAACCGCTCGCTTCGTTTGCAACAAAAAAAAACGATACAGAGATGGAGGCTACCGCGGCGAACTCGTTTGACTTGATTGATTTGCCGTTTCGTGATAGTCGGTGTATACCGGATGGTACCCATAATTGACAAATTTGCGTTTTTCCGTACGGATTTTCTTGTACGTCGTACACGTCTTAAAATGCATAATAAACATACTTTGTACGGCAAAAACATACACGTTGACAGGTATGCAATAATACGTTAGTCCCTGTTTTAAGCACTTAATTTCATATCTAGTTCGGTAGTAATTTCTAGTATTTTTGTTGCAGGCACACAATGGGACAAAGTTGGCACACACAAAAAGGGTTTTGTTACTCGTACTAGATTTACTATTATTTATAAAATGTATATCTTCTTTATGTTTTGACCATTTTTGTCTGGCGGGCCCAGGCCAAAACTCTGAACTTAAAATCACCCCAGCTTTGGAAGTATCAGCATCATCGTGCCTTCATGTGTGAAGTTGATATCCTCTGGTGACTATTTTATGTGTGTAATGTTTACCAGTTTCGTGATGAAATCGTTTCCTCTTCTGATGGACGCACCTGTGATGTGCAGTCAGGTGAGGCAAGGCCTCACCTGTTATCATGGAAATATAAAATTACATGTATATTAAATTGTTGTATTGATCCGGTCTTTGAGTCCTTTTTCATTGAACTTCACCATTTGGGGATTTCCTTTTTCAAAATCACTTAATATTTTCATTGCAATGGCGGGCTGTGCATTTCATACCTTGGCCTTTGTTGATGTGTCGTTTGCGAATGAACTGGCTCTTGGAAGTGAAAGATAGGAGCCGGTTCACCACCAATCAATAGCCAGTTCCCTTCAGGTCGTTTGTAATTTTCTTTTGTGTTTCGTAAATATGCATATTTGATTTTGGGGATTCTGTGCTGTTGACTTTCATTTTTTTGAGTATATAAATGTCTGTATTGTTTTGTATTTTATAATTTGTGTACAATAGTTTTCTTTGAGCAGCACATTGGTTAGCGCGTGTGTGCCACAGTTCTGAGGTCTCAGGATCAAACCTTCCTGTGTGGAGTTAGCATGTTCTCCCCGTTCTTGCGTGGGTTTCCTCCGGGCACTCTGGTTTCCTCCAACATTCCAAAAACATGCATGTCAGGTTAATTACCCCGTCCAAATTGACCCTCGGTGTGAATGAGAGAGTGAGTTGTCTGTCTCTGTGTGTCCTGCGACTGGCTGGCAACCAGTTCAGAGTGTTCCCTGCTAACTGCCCGAAGATAGCTGGGATGGGCTCCAGCACCTCCATGTTCCTACTGAGGATAAGCGGTGCAGATAATAAATGTTTTCTGTGTTTTTCATGGGTAATCTGTTTTGCATAGTAAATGTAAAAACGCTTCTTGAATGTTATAGTTTATTTGTTGTTGCACTGAAAAGTAAAGTTCGAAGTTTAATTGAGTTAAGAGTTCACGTGAAAAAAGAAATGGTACAAAAATTGAGTAAAAAAAGAAATTTCAGACTTTGATGCATCACCACCCCATTGCTGGCATTTCCCGTGGCCTTCCAGAAGGCCCTCACTTTGACAATTCAAAATCTGATTGGCTAAATAAATAGCTTTATCGAAAACTGATGTTATGCTTCAAAGCCTGCAAATGTCAATCTTAAAGCCTTGGGGTAGATTTCTGACCCTGGCAACAAGTAATGTTTGAAACATGAAAGCACACATCTGAAAGAAGCACGACCATTTAGATTCAAAAGCAATCAAATGAAATTGACTGACAATTTGTAATTATTTATTATGTTTTCATGGACAAAATATAACTATCCCGCATAATTCAGATATTTTGCCATGCCATCCCACCACTGATATAAATAATATTATTGATACGATTGATTTGTACAGTATTATTGTGCTGAGCAGATGCAGGTTCAGGCACGCAATACTCTTTCCTCATTGCAGAGGGTGATAGTGAGATCAAGAACTTGATTTGGCACACATCACAGCCCCAAACAATTATAATTACTCATAGTATTAGCAAGCTATCAGCAAGTCAAGCTATCCAGTCATTTTTTTTCTCCTTGCATGGACTTTTCCTTACAATAGATGATTACCTATCGATGTTTTTTTTCTAAACAAGCAGCGCGAAGATGTAATTTATGAGTTAAGGTTAGACAATAAAATGTTTTTTCTATGTTAAAGTTTATAGCGATTGCGTGTTTGCTCTCCTGATCAAATTACGAATCATATTTAGCTTCATTTATTTGTTAATCTGACAGTTCTCTACTGGAGGTCATTTTTCTCTGTAAAGAGTGAACAGGTGAATTTGGGTTCCAAACTGGGGCTGATTTGCATCCCAGGATTTTCATGGCTCAGCCCTCATTTTGCAAACCGAATTGCTTCGATGACCTGAGGATGGCATTCAATTTTTCATTCCTTTTTTTTCTTTTTAAATATTGTCCTCGGGCAATACACGGAACCCCTGATGCCTCGCACGCGCGTGTGCGTGGCGTGGTCCTCAGGGACTGGAAATAAACTACATAAATCCAGTTCATTTACCACTTACCATTGTATTTTTGTCCTCATGCGGTTGATTTGAATTTGCAGCTCTCGTCCAATTAGAGTGAAACTGTTTTTATTCGGTGAGTTCTAATCCGATTTTATAGTCATCTCATGATTTTTGGCTTCTTTCTTCTGAGGTTTGCTGCTGCTCGTGTTCTTAATGTGCTGAGATTCCTTGGGGGAAACTTTAGCAGTGGATGCCATCACAAAAAAAAGGTTTGAATGAATTTGGTTTGCTTTATTCTAGCACAAAACATTTCAGATGTAACAGTTTATACCTCAATTGTATTAGCTTTTTATATGGCTGGGAACCATTATATTAGAATTACAATTGTCTCTTTGTCATTGATAACAACGCAGTGAACATTGTTTACAAATATATTAGAAATAAAACTTAATGATAAACACGTAACAATAAATTAAATCGAACCTCATCCTCATGCTAAATTTTTCAATGATGAGCCCAAAGTTGAACTGTACAGTGGACTTCTGGGTTAAGTTGTCCCTAGTTTACTTATTATGACATTTCGATATGAATACAGAGACACTTTGCGCTTCGGTTATTGCTGGTTCACTACTTTGCAGATTTTTACCGTACATTGTATTCTGCATTCTGATTGCCTAAAGCCAGGAAATTGCTTTCTATCGCCAACAAAGTTGGACTGCTCCACCCGCCAAACCTGCTCAAGAGCGACATGTGGCTCTTTGTCACTTCGTAGTGGCTCCTTGGCGCCTGTTAAAGAATGTTGGATTTCCCTAGGAAAAAACTGGAAGCTAACATTTCTTGGACAGAACTGGATGGTAAATGCAGTGTTCCAATGTGGCCACATGATGGTGACAAAGTGTCATGTAAAGTGAAGAAGATCGGGTCTTTAATTCATAAGACTGTGCAGTAAAACACACAGCTTTATGAATAATAATTTCACAAAAAAGAAGTTATGTAAAAAATAAAGAAGTTCATAAAGTACAGTACTTTTGTTTCTTTCACAAATACTTGACCAAGTAAATTTGGTTTGTTCTTGGGTAATGAATAAATAAATAAATAAAGGTTTCTACTTAGCAGTTTTTCGTGTTTCACGGAGGGTTCCCCCCCATTTTCTGTGATAACCGAGGGATTAGCGTGAAATGTTTTTTCTGCTCCTGATTATGGCATTTTCCACGCCATACGACATAAAAAAAATAATTTTTTAGTGTCCCCAAAATGTGAGAAATCTGAACTTTGCAGTGAATGTGTGTATGACTGAAATTCAAGTGCCTTAAACGTCTCTAAGATGCTCATCTGCTAATGTTCAACATCAGATAAAATGCTTGTCTGATGTTGGTTTGTGTCATGGCATATGCTATTGACTGAACCCACACCCACAATGCTCCCTTTCTCTCTTTCATCAGTTCAGAATCTTGTGTAACACACTTTAATCTGCTTAGCTATGGGTCCCAAGACTTGCAGGGATAGTAAAGGGAGAGGCAAGAAGATGATAACAATGGAAAGAAAGCTTGAAATTTTAAATAAGTCTGAGGAAGGCACACGTACCTTTCGTCACGGCCATATTCCTTTTCACTTGACAATCGGGACAATTATTAGGGATAAGGAGGCAATTAGAGCAACCAAGTCTTCTAAGGGCATGACTATCCTTACAAGGGGATTTTAAAAAAATCAGTTTTAATTTAGTTTTTTAAACCCCCAACATACGAAAAATTCACCTTTGATACCCATCTCAGAATGGATTCGTGTCGTATTCCCTGAAGTCTACGATAATTCCTTTTCCGATTTTTATATTTGATGAAAAACAAGTAACACTCATCTGCATTTCTTCATGGTCATTTTCAAAATACAAAAGAGATAAAAGACTGAATTTGAGGTGCATTGCACTGTTCTTTTCCACCTTAAGGATTGAATGAATAAATAAATGGACCAACCCATAGGATAGAACAGTTGGATTTTTTTATTATTATTTGATTTGTATGAAGGGCAGCACGGCGGCGCAGTGGTTAGCGCGTGTGCGACACAGTTCTGAGGTCATAAGATCGAACCGCTCGCGTGGGTTTCCTCCGGGCACGCCGGTTTCCCCCCACATTCCAAAAACATGCGTTTCAGGTTAATTGGCCGGTCCAAATTGTCCCTACGTGTGAATGAGTGAGTGAGTTCTCTGGCTGGCAACCAGTTCATGGTGTCCCTTGCCCACAGACCAAAGACAGCTGGGATGGGCTCCAGCACCCTCGCGACCCTACCGAGGATAAGCGGTGAAGATTGTGGTTAGATTTGTATTAAATAACCCAATTCGTTGAGGTGTTTCAAACAAATTGAGTGAAGATTGGTGTGTTACTCTGCCACAACTTAAATTTTTTGGGTCCTTATAAATACATAACCAGATGTAGTGGTTTTTAAACAAAATAGCCATATTTTATTGTTATTTTAAACTGATCCCCATTATTTTGGGTTAAATAGAAGATATAATTTTTAATTAATACATAACACATGGTGAGTGTTTGTGTGTATCTGCATGCATGTGTGTGCTTTTAAATTAATTTGGATCAAATAATTCCTGGAATGTTTAGGAATGTAATTGTGTTATTATTTGACCCACTTTGCTTAGTTTTTGACTTCACTGTTTTTGTGTAGCCTTGTAAATAACAGGATAGTGTGGTATTGGTTGGTGGAGGTGTCTTATCATGGTTGCCAGGAGAGACTTCATGTCCTTATGCCTGACAATTTGTTGTACCGAGAATGGATGCGTGAAAACAAGTGTGGGAGGGGCTTTTTCTTCTCACATCAAAACCTGATTGGACAGCGAAGTGCTGCATTTGAGGCCGGGTGGCTTTTCGAGTGCATTTCCAGGTAAAACAAACAGGAGACAGAGGTCGAGCCGAAAGCCCTTGAGCCTTCATGCATTTGGCCACTCATGGCCATACGTGGCCATCTGTCGGCGGGGTAGATTCACAGTTTTCTTTTGACGACGCTAATTAGCTGGCTTGGGATTAAACGCTCATCCTTTGTGTTATGTGCAGGCCATGAGAAAGGATGAGATGATTTGCTTTTGCCACGATGGCTTTAGCGTCACGTTTGCTGAAAGATTGTCGGTAAACTCAAAATGGCTTCAAATGGCTTCATTAGAATATTATATATAATGTAAATTTTGGACTACAGAGTGTTTCACAATTGTGGAGGTGGGCACAAATGCAGTGAAGCCGGAATTGGGACGGCTCAAGGTCCCTGTCCGTCCCCACCAAAACAGGGTCAGAAGTGGCCGAGTGACCTTCTATTCACTAGGACAGGGACCAGTAGCGGCAGAGGGACCTCCTTTCTGCTACGACAGGAAACAGAAGACAACCCAGGTAACTTCTCCTCACTGCCGGGACAGGAAACAGACTCGGCCGAGGGACCTCCCATACGCCAGGACAGGAAACGGAAGCGGCAAGGGTAACGTCTCCTCACCGCTGGGACAGGGAACAGGTGCAGAAGACAGAAGAAGATTCTTTGATGCCAAAAATGTGACAGAGGAGATGGACACTTCCCGTTGGGTCCTTTGGGGGTCGGGTCTTTGCTGTTTTTATGCCACTCCCATCTTGTCTTCTGTCACCATGTCAGGTCTGATTTTTTTGTTGTTCCTAGGTTTTGTCAATAAATACGAATCTTTGTTGAGAATACCTGCCTCCATTCCGTCTTTCCAGCGTTTGGATCCACCTTCACAACCGTGACAGACGAGTGCACCTGATTAAAAGACACATGCTCAAATTTAAGAACAAAACTCAATTTTGTCCTCTTACAAGCCGCACGGAATTTTAAGCCGGCTCAAGGGGCCATAAAAATCATGTAATTCACACCCATTTCTTGCATTTTAAGCCTGACGCACACCTGGCGCCAACTCGTGGGGAACTAGGCATTAACGTCTGCAGAATGACAACAGCGCGGTCCCCTTATATTTCTGATGCTGTTTGCGGCTGCAACGTTTTCCTGTCTTACCCCTGATTTGACTAGATCACATGTGTTCCGATTATGTGACCATTCAAGATGGCGATCACGAAGCCGAACACATACCTACTACTGCTCAGAAAAAAAAACGAACAAGGGCTGTGTTGGGTAAAATACTATGCCTATGTTTTTAGACGACAGCGCCCGGTCAACCATACAGAGGAGAATAGTGGAAGATTGCAACCCAGATGTTGTTTTTGGGCTGTTTTTATTGGTGGTTTCAGAGGTGAATTGCATTCGCTTGTCATTTAAATTGAGAAAGGGAATCGAAGGGTTTTAATTTTATGTACTCTCAGCTGTTGCAGATCATTTTTTTCCGAAAAGTGGCAAAATGCCAGATGGAGGTATATTAAAGATTAATTTACAATGCATACTAATTACTTAATCATGGTCAGGCAGAAACTATGAATAGCTCAGTTTTGTTGTCTGAACTTTATTCCACTAAGATGCTTTTTTTTTTTAAATCAACCTTTTTTTAATGTTTGTTGGGATAAAACTCTTAAAATAGTATAGGTTGATAAATCCATCTAGATGTACAAAAGAACAATATTAAAGTCTTGACAATTTGCAACAACTACTTCCCTCTAATTGAATCAGAACATTTTCACAAAAAAAAAACCACTTTATCGATTTAAATACACGTGGGTTGTTTTTGACTGTGATGCCAGCAGTTAAAATACTTATTGAAGGGTTAACACAGCGTATTGATTTTGACCTTCACATCTCATACTTGCCCCTAGAATGGCTCCATAATTACATTGTTGTCGGTGGTTCTGCTGGTGGATGCTGCTTTGACACTTGAGCGTTTTAGTGTGCGTGCCTGCACTCTTGTCTATTTTCATGTCAGTCACAAATAGTAAACTATTTTTGGTTGGCTTTAGTTCTTTCTTTTCTAATGTGTCACAGGCAACCTAACCTTTTAGACCTTGACATTGGTCAAGCCCTTCTCAATTTTTTTTTTTTGATGGCTGTATGGAGTGAAATTGATGAAAAATGGAGAATGAACCGACCCCGTGTGACATTTAAAATTTCCTCCCAAGGGTTTCGGGATAATAGGGCAGAGGTGTGTGGTGATTGGACACACCTGTGCCCAATTCAAACCTGGTTGGGGCCCTCTGGTGGTGGGAGGCGTACCTGACCCTAAATACGTGTTCTGTAAGCCCTATGTTTCTTGACAACAGTGCCAGGGGAACCATAAAGTGGAGAATAGTGCTAGATAGTAACACGGATGTGAAAGTTGTCATTGTGGTGTCATATGTGGCTGTCACTGTACCGGACCAAACTGCATTAGCTTTTTAATCATTCATTGATGATTAAAAAGTCAAGATGGCGGCGCGTTGTGCAGACGCTGCGGCTCGGGCTCCAGTTCGTCTTTTGTTTTTCAGTGTCCCCCGATCCCTCATATTTCCCTTCGACTCCCTTCGCATATACAATAATATCCACTACATCCCGAGGGATATACAGAGACCACCGGATCTCCGTAGAAGATCTGCCTGCCTGCCGACAACGACGGAGCCAAAGGAAAAGGCTGACAGTCGGTCTGAGCTAAGAAGGCGACCACACAGACCAGCGCTCTCAAGCATGTTCAACCAACGCCAGATCCATCGTCCACAATGAGTGAATTTGAGCAGCGGATCGCCACCAACAATGTCCGGAATTGGAGTATTTTTTTTTTGTCATCACGGAGTCTTGGCTTTCCCGACGCCGCATTACATCACCGGCTCGAACGAGACGAAGACTCCGGTAAAAACAGGGGTTGGAGACTACGCGCTACAATAACAGCCGAACCATTGACACACACTGCTCACTCAATATGGAGTTTCTATCAGTATCGTGCAGACCCTTCTATGTACCGGAAGAGTTAACTGTGGTCTTTGTGTTTGCTGTTTACTTTCCACCGCTAACCGTTTCACCGGATGCTAACGTTAGCATAGCGCTAAATCTCCTGCCCGCTGCTATCAATAAACAGCAGCTTGCACACCCCAACGGAGCTTTATCGTCGACTTTAATCGGGCATGTTTATGGACTGTACTCCCAAATCCATTCAAATGAGGACTGAGCAATTCGGAAAAACACTGGACTATGTGTAATGTAAGATCAAACATCAAACATTCCGGTTGTATCCAGCAACTCTGTTTGACCCTCACCCTTACTTCTACTCTAAAAGGGTGTCTTGAATTTTTCCAGACGTTACTGTGGTGATTTGTATTTGGAGCGAATGTGTAGTAGAAAAGAGCCACTTGCTGTTTTCCTTTTGTGCCGCCACAAAAACACAGAATAAGCAGCACCGTATTTAAAAAGTAGCTAATGTAGCTACTCGTAGTCTGGAAATTACGATAGCTGGTGGTGGAAATGGCTCAACCTAAATTATGTAAGGACCGGAAAGATTCTTACTGTGTTGAACGATGGGGCACTCTAATGTTGCACTACGCTGATTGTCCAGATAGACTATTTGAAAGCATGTATTTGAATAAAGCCACCAATTGAAGAAAAAAATGTTTGTTGGTCTGAGTGCTTGACGTTTCTGCAAACTGTCAAAATTGCAAGGAATGTGCAAATGCGTTTTGATTTGCGTTTGTACATCTTCTTGAGTTTTTCGAGCAGAGTGTCGATTGTTACGCCCCTGCCCAAATAGGCTCAGCCGATATTGAACCCAACAACAAACTTGTTAGCTTAATGCTGGATTCATCTGTGGGTCCAATGACCTAGTTGTGATTGAAGCCAACTTGATCATGTAAGCAGCTCGCCATAATGCAAATTTAGGGCATGAAACAGAACCTTCATGCCAAGCTTACTGTAACACTGGTTACTTGTTCTCCCCTGGGGAGGCAGAGGCTCGGTCAAGGGAGGTGTGTTTGACCTCTGTAAGTGTTTTTTTTTAAACTGTCCTGGAACAAAGTGAAAGTGTAGGGGGAAACACTTGTGGTCTTCTTCCTGGGGGGACATGACAGAAAATAATTTAGAAGCACTGCTATAACATGAATGTATTAAAGTGTGTGATATTACATTATTACGCGATCAGACATTTTTGTATTTGCAAAACATTATTTGCTAGTAGTAAGCTAAAAGGACATACTCTGGACCATTTTTATGTTTCTATGGAAATCAAAGCAGAGAGAGTGGTAAGCAGTACTGTATTTGTTCCCCCTTTTGTACAAATAAACCAGTTCATCAAGTTGATCTTCTTTTTTCTCTAAGGCCAAAAACGGGCAACACACATGTACTGTTTGTGCTCTGCAAATACAACGAATCAACCACGTGCGCATTTGTTGGAACTTACTTTTGTCCTTTGCAACGTATCGGACAGACTTATCTTTGTTGGGGTGTGACTGACAGTGTGCAGAAATAAGCGCAAATAATGGAAACGATTCAAAACAAATAGTTGGGACCTTTTTTTTGGTTGCTTACTTCTAAAAGTTGTGATTGCATTTTGTTGTTGCACAATTAAGGATCAAAAGTCACTGAAAAAACGGCAAACTACTACAAAGGTCTTGTAAAACAGACATTTTTTTTTAAAGGCCAACAGTTTTGCTAAGGTATTTGATATAGTTGAAGTAGGCAGTGATCATATGATATCAATTTTATGCTTCTCTGTAGATACATTTGTCTTTTTTCACAAGAGTAAAGTATAATTCACCAGGCTTAAATAAACATTGTCAGTAGTGTGGGTTGTGGCTGTGGGTGTGGATCCCTTAACAAGTAGGGTCGTAGGGGCACCATTTCCTGTGGTGTGTCTAGGGCAAGTACAGCCCGGTGGCGCCCAACCCTCTCCAGGCCAACAAATGTTTCCACCCGCTCTCGGACCACTGCACTACAAAAACGCTCTCAGTAGTGTATAAGCCACAAAATCATCCATCCATCCGTTATATGCACAATTTATTCTCATAAGGATCGCGGGGGTGCTGGAGCCCATCCCAGTCGTCTTCGGGCAGTGGGCATTTTCCGAAGGAAACCCATGCAGGCACCGGGAGAACAGGCAAACTCCACACAGGGAGGCTGCGATAGATGGACTTAAACCGCTAACCACCCAGCCGCCGTGCTGCCCCATTTCAAAATGATTTGTTTTAAATAGGAAAAGTATTTTTAAAAATAAAAAATATATATTTGCTAAAAGAATGAACCGATTTTTATATTTTTGTAAAGCTCTGTAGTTCGAGACCAGGTGGAAACATGCCTGGATAGGGATGGGCGCCACCAGGCTGTACCTGCCCAAGACGCACCACAGGAAACGGTGCCCCCACGACCTTATTCTTTAAGAGATCCAACCAACCACCATAATTTTATCACGTTTTTCAACCATCCATTACTTTCACCGCTTATCCTCAGCAGGGTCGCGGGGGTGCTGGAGCCCATCCCAGCTATCTTCGGGCTGTGGGCAGGGGAACTGAACTGAACTGGTTGCCAGTCAGTTGCAGGGCACACAGAGACTGACAACTCACTCGCTCATTCACACCTATGGACAATTTGGACCGGCTAATTAACCTGACATGCATGTTTTTGGAATGTGGGAGGAAACCAGAGTGCCCGAAAGGAAACCCACGCAAGCACGGGGAAAAAATGCAAACTTCACACAGGAAGGTTCGATCTCATGACCTCAGAACTGTGTCGCGAAAGCGCTAACCACTGCTCCACCGTGCTGCCCAAATGTTAATTTTATTGAGCAAAAATATTATTTGCTCTGTTTTGGTTTTCATTATGAAGACATTCAAAACCCAATTTTGTTTTGAACAGACTAACTGTTACTTTCTAAATTTTCAACAACATGCCAAACAAGGATGCCAAACCTCTTGAAAGTAAAGTATTCATATTTACTAGCCTAAGTTTATTATTCTCACAACCTAACAATACAGGGATCAAATAGTGAATTTTGAACAACCATTAACTGAAAAATACAAAAATAAGATAATCAAATGTATTCGATGTCCTTGAAGCATCACTAGCCAGCAACTTCGCTGCCTAGTGCTCAAGGCGCCTCACGAAACTGCAGGCTCACGGCAATTTAACAAAATGAGTGCTTCATTTAAGGAGAAATAAAATACGGACAAAAAAGTTTTTTTTTTTTTTTTTGTATCCTAATTATGTAACGCTGTTAGATGTAATCTGTTCTTCCCAAATACTTTTTAGCCTTTGGCATTCTAAACTATGAAATGACAAAAACAGCGACACAATCAATATGTTTTGTGATGATGTTGCCAGTTTAATTGAATTAGGATATTGCTTTTTTTGCGTGGGAAGTGGTCCTCCAACTTGGTTGATACAAATTTCAACTTTAAAAAGTGATTGTTGTATAACCTGTAAATTATTTGTTTCTGTACTGAGAAGCTATGCAGTGATTGACTCTTGAGTGTCTTGTGGTTACTAAAAATAATACAAATAGTTGTCTTTTTAGTACAAACAGTGTGAGGAATGATCTTGTTTAGCTCATGTAACAAACCCTATGGTTTCAGTGCGAGAAACAATCCGATTCTTTCTGACCTTGTGACTGGTTAGCCTCGTCCTTCTCCCTGTTGGGACAGGAAGTCTTGTGTGCATGGAGTGTTTGACCAAAGGCCTCGTTCAAATAAAAATGACCTGAAGTTGACGCGCCCTGACTGAGTGAGTTGTTAGAAATGCTGATGAACGCCAGATGAGATCTTGATCTTTACCTCCAGAAAAAGTTGAGGACAAGCCTCCCTTCTTTACACTGAGAGTGTCCTGGCAACCAGAGAAACAGTCGCTAGTGTATGTGTGTGTGTTTTGGAAGCGCTCTGAGGCTTCTAGTGTTACAAAGAGCAGTGATTTATTAAGTCTGTCTCCCTCTAGTGGTGTAATAAATACAAAAATATAAAGTTTAATTGGTGTTGGTACTTACTTTTTAATCCAGCACTTCAAATTTATCAGGCACAGTTCAGTTGTATTTGAAATTGGATATTGGACCTCGTTTTAAAGATGTTTCCACATTGCGAATGTTGCAACAAACGGCCATCTTATTAGATTTTGAACAAAAACAACCCCTGGTGATTATTTTCTTTTAATTAAATCCAAGCAGTGACATGCAGTGAAATTTGTGTTTGTTGAGGCACAGTCTGATTAATAAATAAATGAACCAACATATTGTTCATCATTTGATTGGTATAGGTAGAAAGCAATATATAAAAAAATGTAGAATTAGATTTTTTTAAATTTTATTGGTTTACCCTTAAAGCCCAAATGTGTAACTTTTGATTACTCGATGACACTGTGTTGTCTGGTGCGAGAGAGGGCCAGTGCCTCAGAGCAAAGTGTGGCCGCATTCTGCCAGACAAACATGGCAGAGACCTAAGTGGGGATTCAACGATGTAAAAGAAAAAACCTCAAGGGCTTGACTTACGGTTAGCCTGCTAATGCGATCACTAATTCTATTGTTTGGGGTTGAAGTGTGCACCAAATCAGAGTCCTTGCTCTTAGTATTGCCGTCTGCCATGAGGCATGATAATTGCCTGCCTCACTCTGCACCTGAAGATACGTTACATACTAATAGTATTAATAAAATTAATAATGTGAAAATTCAGCTATTTTGAAAAAGAAAATCCCAAACAGTCAAGTAAAATGAGAACTTTGACACTGAATAAATACAACCATTTATTATATGTTTAACTTTATTTCCATGTGGACAGGTGAGGCACAGCCACTTGTCTCCTCTGACCGCACATCACTGCATCCAAGGTATCCTTAGTGCTATAGTGACTGACTGTAGCTTTAAAAATGCTTTTCAGGAAGTAAGCATGTTTCATATTTAAATACAAAACTGTGTTTGCGTTTTGCCTGAAATTATTTTTTTTATTCAGTATCAGTGCCAACAAAACAAAGCAGAAACTTATTTTGTATGGATTGGAAGACATTTTGTGTGGAATTTAAAGTATCTCCATGCTCTTCCTTCTGGAATTTAAATCATCATCTTAGATTTCATTATCTGCCAAGTGTGGAGCTGTTTCCGTCTACATGATGCGTCGGTTTGGTTTTCACACATTCTCAGAGTTCTTGTCGTGGGACATTTTGCTGCTGTGCTTATCTGAAACCCCTCAGTATCTGAACTTGATATCAAGTGTTGTGTGCTCATATTGGTATTAATCTGACATGGGATAAAAAAGTAAACACGCGATTTTGAGATGTGGCTGACTTACACAAGGGAATGCAGTCATGAGTCAGCGTCATCATGCTGGCCGGCAAAACAACCCCAATGCCATTGGGAATATTTTACGCGATGTGATGCGATTCCTGACATTCTTGACACTCTGTGTTCCATGGCTTTGCAGCCCGAGACAGCTAAGGTGTCGATCAATAAACAGGCAAGGTTTTGAAAAACGTTACGACGTTATTGATTTTCATCTGGTAAACAGCTGAAAGGCTCAAGCCTTTACATTATCAACTTAAAAAGTAGGAATACAGTAATTCCTCTCTATTTCACTGCTTCGTGAATTTTGAATTGAATTAATTTGTTTTTATTGTCATTTTTATCAACATATTATGCATTGTGTTCAGCAGACAGCATAGAGCAAATGTTATGACAGGACATACTGTGTGTGTGTGTGTCTGACTCTTTGTGTGCACGACTGTGACAGGTTGGTGCATGCTGTCAGCCAAACAGCTGGGCAGACGCACAAGTCAATGTGACCACCCAAACAAACCGCAGAGATTGGCAACAGCTACCTTTTAGCGGCTCATTACCTAATAAAGAAATTCAACATTGAAATCAGACTCTGAGGAAAGTCAGACGACCACAAAAAGATGGTGGTCACAAGCAGGTGCTCCGTGGATTGTTATCGGGACCTGGCAGTGACTGAGGCAACAGCGGGAGAGATATCAATATCAGGGCTGAGGCTCGGTCCTACTGAGGCTAGGTTACGAAGACTGAGGTGATTACCGGAGAGAAGGCAATATTGAGGATGCAGGTCCAGCCTAACAGTCACTCTCAACATCGCTTTGAGAAGCCCTCCAATTTCATTGTACCTTTGCCTAATGACTATTAAGATAATTTATTCAACTGCTATTCTGTGTTCTGTGTTTCCATTTGTAGAGCTATAGTTTTTATTTTCTTAGTCATATACTCTGTCAGTAAGGACAGAATCTTGAGATAAGTTTGACCCTTGGAGCCTTTTATATCGAGGCGAAACGACTCTGCGTATCTTCACTTTTCGTGTGGGTTTCTGGTCTCTATTAACCCCGATATTTGAGGGATTACTGTAAATGATAACGTTGATCAACATATTATTTTAAGTCCCACAGTAGTTCACCAATAACTCTGAAATTGATTTATATTCTTGTTTATTTATTTATTCTTATATTTTTCTGGGAACTGATTTACAATTCCACATGCAATTGTGGCGTTGCTTCATTTTTTTCAATCTTTATTGTATACTAACAGCAGCACAGTGAATAACTGGTAAGCCTGTCCACCTCACAATAAAGAAGTCCTGGGTTCAATTCCAGGCTGCATACGTCAGCTGATACTCACACTCCGATGCCGAAGTACGCATGGTGTTTAAGTAAGGCTTTGGGCTCTTTTGGTTGGTTGAACAGTTTGAGTGAACTGTTTACGCAACAATTTGAGATTTTTTTATGGTAATGTGTATGCGTTTGTTCAATACAGCATTAAAAAAAAAAAGCTTCGGGTTTACTTGGGGCTCGTTCCTTCGAACAAAGTTTATTGGGTGGGTCTGGTCGGGCTGATTTTTTTTTTTTTTTAATTATTTTTTTTTTTGGGCCCAAGTTTACCTCTAATGTCAATGTGTGCCCTATGATTGGCTGGCAAACAGTCCAAGGTGTGTCCCCTGACCACTGCCTGAAGACAACTGGGATGGGCTCCAGACTACCACAGCCCAAGTTATGACAGGCAGTTAGAAAATTAATGCATGAATAATAAAACTAGACAATTGGGTTAGTTTTATTGTGTTAAAAGGAAAATGCATTTAAAAATGTGAAAGTGGCCTGAGCACCCTGAAAGAAAAATATAGCTGTTTTTGCGTGTACAACTCTTAACCTTACAGATCTGGTGTGTGTTTTTTTTCAGAGTGGACAAGACCATCTCCAAGACAAGGAGCACATGGTACGTTTTAATTTAATTATTTATTTGAATTCCCTTTTGTTCATCAAATGTTGATTGATTTCTTAGTTTTGGTTGCTTCTCAGATTTGAGTCGGGCCCAGACGCTTCTGTAAGTAATCAATAATACTTGAAACTGTGATCTCACTGGATCCTGTCTGTTATTATTTCCAGGTTTTATTTATGAAGTTGTCAGACGTTGTAACGTTTGAATGCGGTTGTTAAGATGATTGTGAGGAAAATGAATGAAAGCGGTGTATAGAGTAGGCTTGAATGTGGTTTCAAGTTTTATTCTAATGTTGGGTCAGAGTTACAAACTACTGTAAATTCCGGACTATAGAGCGCACCTGATTATAAACCGCACCCACCACATTTTAAGAGGATAACCGCTTTGTACTTACACAAGCCGCACCTGTATATAAGCCGCATACGCCCACATTAAAACATGTAACACAATCACAAAATTAACTCAAAACCGACTTTGAGTCCCGCGATTGTAACTGAATATAAAGTACACAGTCCAAAAACCACAGCCGGCAAAATGAACGGAAAACGATACCGGTACTTAAGGTTTGATGCAGACCTGCAGAGTCCGGGTCCTGTTGAAAATAATCCAAGGAAAAAAAATGTATACTTCCAAAGGTAAGGGTGGGAAAAATATATATCCACTATTGTCCGCTGCGTCCACAAACACGTCTCACCTTTACTCCACTTCCCGTGAGCCCCCGTTGTTTTCGCCCCTTCTTTTTGATTCGCCTGTGGAAAACATAGCAGAATAAGTCTCTAAAATAAATACATTAAAAAAATATACAGTTGCAAATACATATTATACATGGTTACACATATTTACAAAGAAAGACGGTACACCGAGAGAGTTTTCAAAGCTTTAATAATAATATTATAACTTTCATCCCAAACCGTGCCTGTGAAGGGTAGCAAAACGCTACTAGCAACACGCTCGCAACATAGTAAACGGGTCTATCAAAAAAAAACATACCATACATGTAGAAATCACGGTAAACCGTCCACATCTTACTCCTTATAACTGACGTCATCAAAGTAGTCTTCCTTCAGTATGGGAAAGAGACTTTGTCATATAGACGTCGTCCCACGCTCCCTTATTCAAAAACACGCTAGCAACACGCTTGCAAAGTAAAGTTTACGTGCAGTAGTTTTGTTTCCTTCTTTATCGGACTGCTCGATTGCGTTTAGCTTGAAAGCTGCGTCATGTGCCTTTCTTTTTGCAATTTGCATGATGACGATATGTCTACGCTAATTTAATTTGTGCACAGGCTAAGAAGTTGCAGTCTTCCTCGGCGCATATATTCCACCGGTCTAAATCTTACCTTTTGTACTTGAGCGCCGCTGGCGGCCGTTAGAAAAATTACATAAATTGGCCGCATCACTGAATAAGCCGCAGGGTTGAACGTTTGGGGAAAAAAGTAGCGGCTTATAGTCCGGAATTTACGGTAATGCTAGCGTTTATTAGTCTGGCTTAGGGTTCAAAACAAGAATGTTAAATTTAAGTGGTTTGAGGCCAAGGTAAATAATTAAGTATGGATTAGGGTTTAAATGATGGTTTTGTGGCAGTTTCATGATTTTAAACATGTGTTAGCGTTTTAAGCTAGAGGATAACAATTCCAATCGATGGCTTGAAATTAATATGAGGGTTTCAAGGTACAGTATAAAGAAACCGAAGACTTTCACAATAAAACCTCTGAAATTGCATCGATTGGAAGGATTTTCGAATTAAGGTTTCTAAAGTAAGATTCGGGGGCGTTTTGAGGGTTAAAACTTTGGGGTTGCTAAGCACCCAGAGTGTCCGGCTGGTTACTTTTTTTATTTTTCATTTCACTCATAGTGATTTAGAATAATGTAACACTGTTCAAGAGTGTCACTTTCTATTTGTGAACATCACCTTACACTTTGTGGTTAGCAGAAACACTAGTACTTTGCCATGCCCAGTTTTTACTCATTCATTACACATGCAACAATTTAAGGTGGAGTGCGTAGTTGAGGTGTCCTTAAAAAAATGAAAGTTGAATATTTTCTCTATGTAATCGTCGGCTGCCTTGTCCGTTATGCTAACAATGCCCAACTGAGTTCAAAGAGCCCTTATGCTTTATTTTTCATTGCGCCCATCTGCCTTTATCTTACTTTTAACCCCTAATGATAAAAATTGAGGAGTTTATTCAAGCGAGAAATTGTATCCTTTTTGGAGGCGCTTCGGTTGAATTTGGATTTGCTTAAGCACCTTCAAACAAGGGGTTGGTTATGCCCATGGTAAGAGTTTGGGTTCTAGGGCGAGGTTTTAATTTGGTTTTGTCGCCCAGTTCAAATGAGGCTTTCTCTTTTGTGGGCAAAGGTTAGGCTATTGCAGCAATGGATTCATCCTATGAACAACGATGACCACACGATTAAAAGTCTCGCATGGCTCCATCCTGTCAATTTGTTTTGTGCCAACATTTTAAAAGTGATTGACCTGCTTGTTGTTTGCAAATACTCCTATTTTTCTCTTCTAGGATTAACTGTAAAATTATTTTGGAATGTACTTTTCCTCATTATATATATATTTTTTCCAGTTCGTTAAGATTTATGTTGAGATTTTCTTTTTTTTCAAAGAAGTATATTCGATGATTATGTCTGTCATATCAGGAAATGTTGCTTGATTGAATTAAGTTGTATTTGTTTTTACGGAAAACATAATTGAACAAATCTTGCATTCTATCGATTGATTGGCAGATCAATCTAAATAGCAATCTAGCTAGCATTCTCAATAGCGACCTGGCTAACGATCTAGCTAGCATTTGATCCAGCGTGCTTGCCTAGCAATCTAGCGATCAATTTGGCCATCAATCTAGCCATTAGCATACCTGCCAAGTACTATGGTTTTGCCGTAATGAGTACGGTTTTCTTTAACCCACTACGGTGATACGGTGCCATCACAGAAACTACGGTTTTCCCCTTAAGAAAAAAAATTAAGAAAATTAAATCCTAAAAACCTCCCACCGCAAGATGGAGACAAAGTACCATTTCAAACAACGGCTATATCAGCACTGCCAGTCGTCAGACTTGCCCGGATATGCAGCCAATCGACCAAAGTGCTTGGCAGCCTGATGACTGAGAAAATGATTATGACATCATCTGGATACAAGTGCCACAGTGTGACCCATTTGAAAGAACAGTTGAAAAAATCAAAACAATGCACAATGGAGAACAATTAATGCTTAGGCTGTAGCTTGTATAACATGGAGAACATTTGGATATCATTAATTTTGCTAAAGTGAATCAACCCACGCATGTTTATGGCTTTTCAGTCCCTTATTATCTGCTTTTTAGCGAATAAAAATCTTTTGGCCTCGCATGTTCAATTGACTCTGGTGTACCTTGCTTCACTTTGAGAAGTGACTGATTCAATGGAGCAGTGATATTGTTTGCATGATATATTGAGATTTAGCCTTTAGTTTGTTTACTGCTTAAATATGTGCTGAAGTCAGTTAAGTGAAATGGGAAATTTCTAAGATGGTCTCTCGAGTGATACAATAGACAATGGATAGTGCACTTCTTGTTTGTTGCCAGTCATCATTTTTAGAAGGTTAGTAGAATCTGATCATAATTAACTTTGTCTTTTGAGCATTCATTGCTGAGCCTTGATATACTCTTGATGGTTTCCCCTCCTCATAATCAGTTTATATGAGCTCAGAGGCTCTGATCTGACCTAATCGGTGTTTAATGTCATGAAGAGCTCTGCTTTCGACATATGTGCTTAATTAAAATATTAGATAGTGGTTGTACACAAACAAATGATCCGTAGCGCTCGATAGATGGTCCTAATTGCTCGTAATCCCGCCGAACACAACTCTCCGCATGAGATGTCGGAAAAGAAAATGCTTCACATGGATGAGATGTTTTATAAGACCCCCATTTATGCTGTTCTTAACAAATACACAAATTGCATACCCTTTGAACGGCACATCATTGTGTCTGGCTGTTCATTGTGTAAGTCTTTGCTGGTTCTTTCAAAGGAGACCACTGGTGACATTCATGTTGGGCAGGCGCTCTTATCAGTGGGGCCTTCAAGGATCATGCGCTCATAGAGTTCATCAGGAAAGAAAAATGAACAATTGTATCGACAGCTGTTTATTGTGCAGGCAGCTCGCATCATGGGATTTGCAAGGCCACAATTTGAAGTTTCAATTAATGAATTTCCCAATATGAACCAGCTGTTTCAACCAATTGTTGCCATCCACCGGGTCTCGGACCAGTACAGAGGCGTAGCTTGATTTGTAATGAACTACACAACTGTGTATACTGTATTTATTGGTGTTTTTTTACCCTCCAAAAATACTCTAAGTTTAGGAGTGCGTTATCAGGAAGTTTATCGGTAGCATAACACTATAATTGAGCAACAATTGATAAGTCAACAAATAACGCTGACCACATTTGCTCAGCATTTGATGCTACTAGAATCAATCCAAGATAGTTGCTGTCAGATCACCTAATCCTAACCTACAGGCCACATGATTGTAGATGACTAAGGAAAAGGCACTTCATTTTATCTCATCATCACACTATTTTACTCAGAGTTCAGACAAACCAATGTTCAGCGTGGCACTGTGATTTTACATAGCGTGATAATGAGTTACAATCTAATGCCTTTTTTCAGTGTCCGCTAGATCCCTAGTGGTCTAGTGAGTACAGAGTGCATTTGGGCTTCTTTTTCTTCCTATTCTCATTGTTATTATTATTTTTATTATTACCGTATTTTCCGCACTATAGGGCGCACCGGGTTATAGGGCGCACCCTGAAAAAATAGTTTTTGGTCCTATATCTTCCATAGATAAGGTGCACCGGATTATAAGGCGCTACAATGGGAACGTCGACAAAACAGTCAGATGATTCAGTCCAACTGATTACCCCCTTAAAATTGCCAAAGCTTGCAAAGAAGCAAATACGTGTCGTAGACACGTGCGGATGCGGTGTCCGTACGATGTCACTTAAATGCGTCATTTCAAACATCATTCGGAAGGTTGAAGTCTTGGGATTCAAGAAAACATTTCTATGTTTCTATTTTCTTTTTCGCTCACAACTTTACTGTGCATATGACAATAAACACTTGGAATTGAGTTTAATTCACTCAACTCATCACAGCAACATCAAGATCGTTTTAAAACAGGATACCGGGAAAATATAAAGCCGCATAACTCACCTAAGTTCTCACGTTCAATAATGATACGCAATCATGGTCTTCTTACTACCGTGAGTGAAGTAAATCCAGGAGAGTAGAATATTTACAAATACAGACTAATGAAACATGTTTCTTTATGGCGTACTTTAGCAAGCTTGCTACGCCATTGCTAAACTCGGCCGATTGCAGGGTTTGTTTTGGCCATTTAGCCAATCCGAGGCTCCGAATAACTTCAGCCAATAGCGATCGATTTAACGGATGATTGACACATCTTTTTCGGCCGATTGCAGGGTTTGTTTTGGCCCTCTAGCCAATCCGAGGCTCCGAATAACTTCAGCCAATAGCGATTGATTTAACGGATGATTGACACATTGGTTAGCCAATGAAACGCCGGTATATAAATCCCAGCATACACCGCGGACTTGCTACGCCATTGCTAAACTCGGCCGATTGCAGGGTTTGTTTTGGCCATCTAGCCAATCCGAGGCTCCGAATAACTTCAGCCAATAGTGATCGATTCAAATGATGATTGACACATTGGTTAGCCAATGAAACGCCGGTATATAAATCCCAGCATACACCGCAGACTACTCCACGTTCGGGGTAAAATCGAGTCGGCGGCTGTTGAGTAAGTTGCGAGACCTTGCGAATTTAATATTGAGCCATATATAAGGCGCACTGTGTTATAAGGCGCATGGTCAGCTTTTAAAAAAAATTAAGACTTTTAGGTGCGCCTTATAGTGCGGAAAATACGGTACTAATGTTATTATCAACCTATTCAGGGTGTCTCCTGCCCACTGCCCAAAGATAGTTGGGATGGGCTCCAGCACCGCTGCGACCCTACTGAGGATAAGCGGTGCAGATTATAGATTGACAATGTTATTATTGGGGCGGCACAGCAGCTGAGTGGTTAGCATGTCCATAGCACAGTTCTGAGGTCAGGTTTATTGGCCGGTCTAAATTGTCCCTAGATGTGATTGTGCGAGTGAGTTGTCGGTTTCTGCGTGCCCTGCGACTGGCTGTTAACCAGTTCAGGGTGTCCCCTGCCCACTGCCCGTAGATAGCTGGGGTGGGCTCCAGCACCCCCGCAACCCTACTGAGGAAAAGTGGTGCAGATAAAGAACGGATGGATGGATGTTATTATTGAGCCATGCCGCGAGAATATAGTCAGACGCTTAGCCAGTCTATGGTACAAAAAAGGTGGTTTTAGTGTCATAGTTCTGTCCGAAGGACAAAAGCTTCAGAATTTTCTGATAAAATAAATTATTGTGGAGATTTGCCTGTAGAAGAAGGATTAACCAAAAGGGATCACAACCATGAATGACAGTTTTATTTATAGTCACACTTCTAATCTGTAAAGATCTTAAGAAGTCACTAGATTTCCTTCCTAGGGACAAAAAATATCAGACCTGATTGATATTTTCAGCTGTGAAATCGATAACAATGCAAGTTCAGAAAATGACAACTTGACCATTGAAAGAGCAGCAAATTCTTTAAACAGTTACTTATACAGAGTTACGTAACAGGGTTATTATTTCAGTAATGGGGTAAACTAACTGATTATTTTTTCTGCTTATATAACACAGTTACTATTACTGATGTTCAGAAGCAGTGGGTTACTATGAATAAGTGATCGTTCACATTTCCAACTAAATGCGACTTGTATGCTTTCTCCCATGACTTCGATGCGTCTCCTGTGTGAACACCACATGTGTCCCGCATGCGCACGAGAGGGCATGTGACGTTGCACGCAATGTTTTCAGTGTTCGTGGAATTAATCAATGGATGCTAACTGCGGAGTATATCCAGCAGTTATTGTGCTACCGGAGGCTGAACAGTTGTTTTAGTCCTACATGGTTACTGCTTCATCCTGCCGGTCGATGAGGTGTAGGGCGCATAAATTCGTCGCATTCCGAAAGATCAGATCATGTGAAATTGGCCTGGGCCTGGTGTGAAAAAAGCGGATATGTGCTGTGCAGACTCACTTTAACAGATCGGATACAGGTCAATTGTTTTACGACAATGTTTTAAAATTGACAAAGTACTTAAAGTACAGGAAGTCAGTTTGACCAGTTGGCACAGGTTGTTAGAGTTACATTTAATTTCTTGAACTCACTTTATGTTGTTTACTGCTCATTGTTATTTTAATACACTTTTTACTGTTCATTTTTGTTGCACTTCAAGTGTAGGATAAATCTGTTGCTGGCGAAGTGCAATAAATATTACAAGGTTTTATAATACAACTACTTGTCTGTGGTTCTCTATTCAGCTGACTTGGATAAAAAAATCAAATAATTTAAAGTTCGTACTGGATTTCAATTTGTTTTCTAGTCTCTATCCTAATGGGTGCATTTTTCTGTCTCTCTCTTTCTCTTTTTCTTGGTCTCTCTCTCTCTCTCTCTCCCTCTTCATCTCTCTTTTCTGAAGACTGTTAATAAAATCTCACCCCCACCCCCAAAAAAAGTCAAATCATTTAAAGTTCGTACTGGGTTTCAATTTGTTTTCTAATCTCCATCCTAATCCGTGCATTTTTCTGTCTGTCTCTCTCTCTCTTTCTCTCTGTCCTTCTCTCTCTCTATCTCTTTATCTTTCTCCCTCTCTCTCCCTCTCCCCCTACCCTGCCAAGTCCGCTCTAATGAAGGCCACCCAAAAAAAAGGTGGGACATTACTTGGCGGATTTTCACTTTTCGTGGGTGGTTCTGGTCCCCATTAAACGTGAAAATTGAAGGATGTCTGGATCTAATCGATTAAAAAAATTAATTTCAATGTGCTTCAGCAGTCTTTCACAAATAACAAATCCCTCGCAGATGTGGTGTTGATGAATCAGCTTTTCTTTAGTTTTTCACTCTTGATGACTTTCACTCAATTTCAATTTCACTCTCTCACTTCTACTCTATAGCATACGAATAACCTAAACTTCTTATATGCAATAACTTGTGAAGCCCTTTGAGACTATTTGTGATTAAGGGCTATACAAATAAAAATGACTTGACTTGACTTCACATGACAGCAAACATACTGTAGTGCATTACATCGATTCCTTAAAGGGGAAATATTCTCTTTTTTTTTAGCTCTTTTCTACTAAATTGTAGGTATTTATACAAATATTTCTTACCTTTCACCAGCTCTGTGGCCTTGGGGGTTGGGCGCCCGCCCCGAGACTGGGAGGTTGCTGGTTCAAGCCTCGGCCGCGTCATACCTAAGACTTACAACATTGGTACTCATTGCCTCCCTGCTTGGCGCTCGGCATTAGGGGTTGGAATTGACTCCCAACACATCAGTTTGGTTGAGCGAGGACGCAGGGAATCCCCCTCCTCTGTATCAATCTCCCAGAAAGAGTCAGAAATGTGAATGTGTTCTTGACTCTAGCCACTTCCCACTAGGGGGATATGGCTCTGGTGTGTGTGTGTGTTTATGTGTATGTATATATATATATATATATATATGTATATTGTTACCTCTGACACAATAGTGATGCTCCTTAAAAACTGGAATTTTGGTGTAAAGTTATTTTGGTGGAGAATCTCACAAAAAAAACAAGATGAACAGCAAAGGAATTGATCCATCTTAAACGCTACACTTCTCTTTTCGTATACGAGGTGTCAATGGTTTCTGAAATTTCCTTAATTCTTTGAGGAATGATCATAAACAAACGTAATTGGGTCCATAACCTCAGCGATCACAAATGACAACAACACAAAAGGACATGTCTGTATTGCAACCTGGCATTATTCTCCACAGCAGGATTATTGAACATGGTGCCTGCGGCCACTTGGGTGCTAGGTCAGCTGGGGTGCCTGCGGCCTGGGTCATTGTGATTTTCTTGTAAACATTTTTTTGGGGTGTTTGACTGAATTCAGTTAATCCTACTTCAAGGATTAACATGGAATAACATAGTAACAACATAATAACAATAAGTTGGTATTTTAGATCTGCATATCAAACTGGGTGCCCACTGTGTGAATTAGTAACAAAAAGTTCCCTGCATCTTAAAAAAGGTTCTGAAACCCCTCTTCAACAGTATTATTACCCTGGAATTTTAATCTAGAATTATACGGTTCACATTTTACACGACTTAGCCCTCATTTACTTTTTCTTTTGGCGCAGTAGTAGTTATATAAATGGCAAATGGTAAATTGTCTGCATTTATAAAGCGCTTTTCAAGTCAATGAAAACCTCCCAAAGCGGTTTACAATGTGTTTCACACTTACCCATTCACACACACACTCACGCACCAATATGTGCTTGTCTTTGTCATCCCCTTCTTAAATTGTCACACAATTTGAGAGCACGCGACGTAAACAGAAAAGGGACTAACTGAAAATGACACACCTGAAAACTGCGTCAAGTGTGCGGGAGCATGGTGCTGTCGCCTTTCTGCAGCCAAATTCCCCACACAGCGGGTGCTATGTGTGGGCTGGGCTTCAAATGTAAGAGATGGACGTAAATCCGTTCATTTATATGGCTGGTTAACCTGTCGCTTAAAATCTGGTGCGGCTTGGTCAAAGACCAAATAAAGATTGTTTTTCAATTTGAGCTTGCGGCTTTCAATCAAGTGCGCTCTGTTGTCCGCATTTTAAAATGATGAAAAGTTAATTCATTTGGATATGTCTCCTTTAAAACTGATGAAGAACGACTGGTATATAAAATCATTGTCTTAAAAAAACTGTAATAAGTTTGACATTGCTTTAATCTCCATCTACAGTTTTCAACCTTTAATTAAAACTTGAACCATCAGGCATCTCGTCACATTTCCTCTTGCAAGTGTTGAAGCTCAGCAGGTGCCCGTCTGCCACCCGCTGCCCCCTCAGCAGCATCGCCCGGTTGTCTTCGAACATATCCGATGACCTCAAAACCGCCATAGACGTCACTCGGCATCACTCGCTAACGACTATCTTTCCTTCTCTGTCCTCTCATGCACTCGTGTGTCGACAAGTCGTCTTTGGGGCTAGCTAGGGTGCGCACGCTCATTTTTGCCTGTCAAAAAGTGCGCAAAATGTCAAGGATGCTGCACCCAATGTGTTGGCAGAATCTCCTGCCTGCTTTCAATTCTGACGTGACTCATTGAACCCAAATCCACGTAAGATCTGACTGCACAAGGTGAGACATTTAAAGCATCTCAAAGTCCTCATGACAGCACCCTGTTGGAAGGATGACGCAGTCAGGAAATATGTCTTGGTTATTTTTAGCAGACCACTAGGCTGTTTCCCCCTCCTGCCGTTGCTTGTCAACTGTCAAGTGAAACGTTAATCTGTATCTAGGTAAACGACAATTTCAAAAATGAATAATAAATGCAAACGCTCTTCCCATTTGGGAGAAACACCTGGCATTGAATGAGTTATAAATGCAATTTTATTTGAGTTGCCGTGCATTTTTTTTTTTTTTTTTGTGTTTCACCTTTTCTCAATATTTAACTGGACACTTTTGATAGACAAAAATGTTAAAGTGACATTGTGTATTATTTAGCGCCTTCTTGTGTGAAAAAGACATGATTATTTTCTATATTTGTGTATAAAGTGCTTTTTTTTTTTACCCAAAAAGTTTAGTTGCGCATTACACACAAGGTTGTACTTTATTTGTGCAATGATTAATCAGTCCAAAAAATTGCTGGTTGCAACGAGAATTCGACCTAGGTCACAGCAATGAAAGTGCGGAATTCCAACCAGTGGTCCACCAGTAATACAGATTAACAATAACAAGGCATCAGACTTCATCCCATTATTACACGATTTTTTTCACGGTGCCATTTGTCTCTGGTACTGTGAATAAGAATGGTGTGATGATGAGATGCCTTTCATGTGTCATTCCCATCACCGGCAGTCCATTTGGTAGGACTTGGTGCATTCCCTGCCGCGATCCATTAGGGGTGCGCGCGATAAACAAGAGTACACGTGTTACACTAAATTAATTGAAAAATTAAAAAAAAATATTAGTTTGAATTATAGGCAGAAATATATAAACTATTATGTAATGGTGCATTTTTATTACAAAATAATCAAAATGGTAAGGATGGGCAAAAGTTGAGAAGAAATATTGTGTGATTTTGTTGGTTTAAGACCTCGTAAATTGTATTCTGCAAATAAACACTCATTTTTGGTTGCATGACACAAAATCGCGGCATCAAGTGCTGAAATATTATCCAGTTGTCATCTCATCTCATTAGCTGCACCGTTTATCCTCAGTAGGGTCGCGGGGGTGCTGGAGCCCATCCCAGCAATCATCGGGGAGTGGGCAGGGGACACGCTGAACTGGTTGCCAGCCATTCGCAGGGCACACGGGGACAGACAACTCTCTCGCTCATCCACACCTAGGGACAATTTGGACTGGCCAATTTACCTGAAATGCATGTCTTTGGAATGTGGGAGGAAACCGGAGTGCCCGGAGGAAACCCGCGCAAGCACGGGGAGAACAGACAAACTCCGCACAGGAAGGCCGGTAGCTGGATTTGAACCCACGCAGGAGGTTCCCATGACCACAGAACTGTGCCGCACACGCGCTAACCACTGCGCCGCTGTATTATCCAGTTTCCTTATAAAAAAATCAAGTAAAATAAGAATGTAATTCTTAAGTCGTACATATCTGACTTAATCAACTAAATGGAGCTTATTGCTATTTAAAAATAAGAATTTATTTAAAACCCAGTCAATTTGGTATTTTGCTCCGATCACCCATCTGGGGGAATTTCACAAGACTTTTCACTCTATTTTGTGAAAACGACAGGTTATGTACAGTCGTGGATTCCCATGACTGCAGGTTCGTTTTCTAAATCATACTTGCAGCGATACAATTAGCATTTATCAATTGATGCTCATTTGAAAAACAGAATTTTAAAGACGTACATCAAATATCTAGAACATAATTGGAAAACTGAACATTCAGAATTTTATGTGAATATTTGAAAGTTCTGACTGCCTGCCTGGTCTTTGAACGCACTGTGCGTTTTGCGCAAAATGCCTTTTTACAACTGTGTCACTTACCTCTGGATGAGAATAATCTGAATCTAACTATTATTCAAAAAGAAATTCAACAACATTTGCTTCAAAGGTGACATAGTCTTATCAATTGCTAAATTTGATGATAAACGATGTGTCTTTTGAAACAAACGAAACTATGCAGCTGAATAAAACAGTGGGTCTAGTTTATTTTTATTCATCCGTTTTTTTTTTTTTCCAATTATCGCATAATGCTCTATCTTATGTGTTCCTATTTGCTTGAAAGTCAACGGGTACGGGTGTAACATGTGTCTTTGCTGCTGGCTGTCTGCCATTATCCACATGCTCTTTTTGCCATATTTGAAAACAAAAGACAAAAGAGCATCGAGTGATCCCTCAGCGACCTTGCGTCTGCTGTTCGCGAGACGTGTTTGATTTCCCCAGAGTGCCGAGGAGATCACTGGAGGATTTGTTTCCAAGGAAATGAGGATATATTCTTTGTTAGCCATGGATGAGTGGGCTAATCCTGTGGGCCACATACGAGAATAAACATGCCCATAAACACGTCAATAAAAAATATTTACTGAACCCTCTTTGAACAAACTTTTGATGGAAAACAGAGATTTCATTGATGCGTTGCAATATAAATAGATCATTTTAATCATTTAGTCCTCTTGAAATGCACACTGGCATTTTCTGACTAATCCTGTTGACATAAGATCTTTCAAAAGTTGTGCTTGGGGTAATTATTCAACACAGTTAATTTTTATATAGAGCTGCTGCTTCTCTGAAATGAGACAAGCCAGTTGAGGTTGGCTCGGCATCTGATAAGGATGGTGTTCCGGGCATGTCCCACTGGCAGGAGGTCCCAGGACGACCCAGGAGACGCTGGCGAGACTTTACCCCCAGGCTGGCCTGGGAACGCCTCTGGATCTCTCCGGATAACTATACGAAGTGACAGTGGATATGGTGGTCTGGGCTTCCCTGCTGAGACGGGTGCCCCGCGACTCTAACTCGGCTAAGCTGATTAAAATTGATGGATAGATGTTTTTGTTGTTTGAATTGACTTTTTTTGTCGACTCTGTCTAAAATTTGAATTCAAAAGGCACTAAAAAGTATTTAAAAGTATTGAATTTAACTTACCTTAAGCTGAAGGAACCCTGTCTAGGCAACACACTTAAGAAAAAGGTCAATCAAGGGCAAGTTTATTTCAGCATTTCTGGAAGGGCTTTAGAACAGGAGAAAACAGGTCTAAGTTGTGGCCAGTGGCATGATGAGATTTTTGGAGTTTTTGATCTTTGTGCAGCTGTTATGTTTGATTCATGTCATAACATTTCATTCATCAACCCGGAGAAATGTAATTGGGCTTACTATTTTCATCATCATCGTTTTTGGTGGGATGGTGAAGTCAAATGTTTTTCCATTATTCAACTTCACAGCGGTGATCTATTATTGCACTGTCATGATTTGTGGATGTACACTAGGATGGTAAAGAAATTAGGAACAAAGTAAAAAAAAAAAAAAAAAAAAAAAGCTAAAAGGAACCTGACATGAATATGCAAATGGTCAAGAAATATTTAAATGACCTTACAGCCTCCGATGTCAGCACAGTCCTTACACACCGATTAACAGGTGCGGGTAATATGCAATTGGTGTGTGGGCTGGTCCATTTGCCTGTTGCTGCCCTGTAGGTGATGTTGGTGTGCCAGATTTTGACATCATTTTCTGCTTGACCTTCCTTATACTTGTAGCACAGGGGTCAGGAACCGTTTTGACCCAAAAGACCATAAAAGTAAAATATATAGATAGATAGATACTTTATTCATCCCCGCAGGGAAATTCACATTTCCAGCAGCATCCCTTCACTGAGAACAATACAATAATAAAGCAAAAGGAATACAATATACAAATACCCAATGTGACGTGCTAATACCCACTGTAGCGTGTTGTATAGAGTATTTAAATAGTGCTACATAAAATACACACTGCAATAAAAGTACGGTAATATGCAATGTAGGGGGTGTGGTTTAATGTGGGCCTTTACTCCACCGGGTGGAGTTAAAGAGCCTCATGGCATGAGGAAGAAAAGATCTCTTCAGTCTGTCCGTGGTACAAGACAGTGACAGCAGTCTGTCGCTGAAGCTGCTCTTCTGTCTGGATATAATGCTGTGTAGTGGATGTGATGAATTGTCCATGATTGACAGCAGCTTTTTCAGTGCCCGTCTCTCTGCTACTGTTGTCAGGCTGTCGAGCTCTGTGCCCACAACCGAGCTCGCTTTCCTCGCCAGTTTATTGAGATAATAATAATAATAATAATAATTTCCTTGTATTGTCATTCTGTGTAACAATGTACACAGAACGAAATGTCGATTGCACCTGACCCGTTGTAGCGAGCCGATGCAGCCGCAGCCAACAGAGGGCGCCGCCGACCACTTTTTAAGTCTTAGGATGAGAGGCATCCTTCTTCATGACGCTGCCTCCCCAACACGCTGCCGCTTAGAAGAGGGCGCTTGCCACAACTGTCTCATAGAATATTTTCAGGAGCTTTTTGCAGATGTTGAAGGAGGCCAGCCTTCTGAGGAAGTAAACTCGGCTTTGACCTTTCCTACATAGAGCTTCTGTGTTGGCAGTCCAGTCCAGTTTGTTGTCCAGCTGCACACCCAGGTATTTGTAGGTCTGGACAAATTCTACACATTCTCCTTTGATGGTTACAGGAAGCGGGTGAGTTTTAGTTCTCCTGAAGTCCACCACCATCTCCCTGGTCTTGGTGGTGTTCAGGTGCAGGTGGTTTGCGTCGCTCCATTGGACAAAGTCCTGAATCAATTTCCTGTACTCTTCCTCCTGCCCACATCTGATACACCCCACGATCGCAGTGTCATCAGCAAACTTTTGCACATGGCAGGACTCAGAGTTGTACTGAAAGTTCGATGTATACAGAGTGAATAGGAACGGAGAGAGCACGGTCCCCTGCGGAGATCCTGTGCTGCTAACCACAGTGTCCCATATATACCCAGCTTTAACCCCAACTGATGACACCTTGCTGTCCTTGGATTCCCTATATCGAAGAGCCTCTCTAGTACGTATATATATATATATATATATATATATTTTTTTTTTTGGAGAGAGTCACACCATATATTTTAAGACAAAATTCAATAAAACTGCCAATCTCGGTTTCCAGACAAAAGTTGATTCTTCAGTGCATCTCATTTGACTGTGTGACGTTTGATGATTTTATCAAATTCATGAAATGATGTGTGTCCCATATCAATAAAAATACACCACCTAAAATTCGTCTCCCTCCTGCAGTTACTTAAGAGTGTTGAGGCTCGTTGTGACTTTTGTCTTAAATAATGGTTTCAAAACAAGGTGCAAGCAAAGTTCTTTTGTAAAAATGCTACAAAACTCGTTGGTATCGTAGGGTTGTGCAATTTTGCATTTGGTGCAAAAGTCATCGTAGTCATCATAGTGCAGAAGAAAATGGTCCACATTGTGCAAGGTGAGCAGTAAACATAGTACAGTCAACATGTGCAAGAACATAGACATGAGTACCATTTTACATTTGTGTGAGGTAGTGTTTTTCAGTTTTTTTTGTGCGGTGTCTGTTTTGAGCAGTAAACAGACATAGTGCAGTCAACATGTGCAAGAACATAGACGTGAGTACCGTTTTACATTCGTTTGAGGTAGTGTTTTTGCAAGAGTTTTTCAGTTTTTTGTGCGGTGTCTGTCTAGGGTGGTAATGGCTGTGGGGAAGAAACTGTCTCTGAGTTTGTTTGTTTTTGCTTTGTTTGACCTGTAGCGCTTGCTGGAAGGCAGCAGGTCAAGGAGGTGGTGGTCGGGTGTCCAAAGAGTGAACATATCTTGCCGGGCTTTCAGATTATTGATAAACAAATACGTGTCTGTACGATGTCCCCAGTCATTAAAATACATTAAGCTGGTGTAGGTCACAAATCACGTCTCCTTCCCGGATCGTCCAGGGAATCCAACAGTCTAGAATATTTACTCCAACACACTTGAAAGAAACTTCTCCTGGATGCAACTGGGACGCATCATCAGTGATGTATCCTGAGTTCATTGAGTGTTTCGGGTCTCGCAACATCAGACACTCTCGCCCAGGTGACCCAGCCGAGGTTGATCAGGCCTCAACTTGCGTCCCAGTAGCAGTCCACGGATCTGCCCTTGTTGAGCCAAAGCCACCTGGTGGCTTTTTCTGGAGCTTCACTAGCGTATTTAATGGCTTTCTTCTTGGCTACCCCTCTCACACCCAACCGTCCTAGGACTTTGCAGTAGGATCGTCCAGAAAACCCCCTGCAGCCGACCTCTATTGGCTCAAAGAAAACTTTCCAGCCCCTGTCCCTGCACTCCTCCACCAGCTCCTGGTACTTTGCGCGTTTCCTTTCATTGGCTTCCTCAATGCGCTCTTCCCAAGCGAATGTGAGTTCCAGCATGATCAGGTGTTTTGAAGTCTCAGGGGTGATTATCATGTCTGGTCGGAGCGATGTTGCTGATATGTGCTGGGGGAACCTTAGTTGTTTGGGTTTCTCTCCTGCCTTGATGAAATTTAGTGCCTTGCTTGGGGCTTGATGGTGTTTGCCACTGTTGATTGCTAGGGCAATGCACTCAGCAACTGCTTTCAAAACCTGCTCATGGCGCCAGCGATAGCGACCATCAGCCAGGGCCTTTGGGCTGCTGAGGAGGATCTCCAAGGAGCCTCTTCCAGAGCAAAGGGGGCAGGAGGGTGTCTCGCTCTTTCCCCACACATGAAGGTTTACTGGGCTTGGTAGGACATCGTAAACTGCCTGTACAAGGAACCAGACACGGTGGAAGTCTGCTTGCATGATGCTTGACCAGGTCACTTTGCGCTGTAATGTATTTTCCCAGCTTGTCCATGCTCCCTGCTTCTGGAGTCCGACTGCCCTGCTCACCCGCTCTTCCTCCACACCTGCTCGGACCTCCTCCTGGAGAAGATGGTGTCTCTCCTTCCCTTGGGCTTGACTCACTTTGGTCTTTGGAAAGAAGCCCAGACCTGCTCTCGCCAATGCCAGGACCCCAACCAGTGTCTTCTGCCTCAGTCATGACTCTGCCACCTCCACTTCCTTCTGAGCTCTCCACTTCCTCCCGGTTTTCACTTTAACCCCAGCTGATGACACCTTGCTATCCTTGGATTCCCTATATTGAAGAGCCTCTCTAGTACGTGCCACCATGAACTCCTCAATGAGCCCACTGGAGAAGAGCTAGACGGTATTGCTTGTCCCATATAAAGCAGTGCTGGTAAGGCTGCGGGGAAGTCCCAGCCACTTCCGGAGAAAGCCACTGATCTTCCTTTTGAGGATCTCCACAGTTTATTCCGGAATCGCATAGACCAAGAGAGGCCACAAGACTCTGGAAAGAATAGAGTGCTGGTAGATCCAGGCTGTAAATCTACCAGGCAGGCCAGACTTGTCCACCTTGGAGAGCCACATTGCCAGTGGTTTAACCGACTCATGGATGGCAGCAGAGCCTTTAGAGTTGAGTCAAAGAGTTTCCCCAGGCTTTTAACTGGTTGTTGCGAAATGGTTGGGATCTCAGTTCCAGAGATCGAAAACCTGAGCTTATCCATTTCCGTCCCCCTCTCTTGAACTGAGGGTTCGGAGCTCCTGGCGCAGTTGATGCATCTTTGTGGCTCTGCGGTTCATGGTGTAAGGGGTGGTCTTGGTGTTGCCCTCTTCAGTCCACCCGAATCTCTCTGAGCCATAGCTGGCGATTATGGTGGACATTGCTTGGAGTCTGCTGTCAGCGTCTCCTTTGGCTGTGGCTTGGATAATTTTGGACATGTCCTCATCAAACTGCCGCCACTTGCTCTCCTTGTTCGCTGGAGGCTATTTAATCCGCTTCCGTGGAACTACTCTGCTGGGGTTGGGGGACTTTAGCACGTGGAGGGACTTGGATCTGTGGGTTGCCTCCTGTCCGGGCTCCTCCTGTGTCTTACCAGGTCCAGGACCTGTGGGTTGTGCCTTGCTCTCCCACTCCAAACATTTAATTCTGGCCTGATGGATTTTTTGGCCGCGTTTTTTTTTTGTGCAATTTTTTTCCTGTAGATACACACAATAATGCCGTCAAATTAAAAAAAAAATCTGCCTAAAAGCATTCTCATCGTAAGACATTTCTTGTTGTAATCCGTTCGTCTCGCCACCTAACTTTTGTTCACAAATAAACAGACTTGTAAAAATATTTCCAAAATGGCTGTTTGCCTCTGTCCTTTTGATTGACACCATTCATGGCCAATAGCGGGCAGTCTTTCACATTAGCCTGTATTGATAAAAACAGGATTGTCTTTTTTAGCTTCAAATATATCTAGCCAGTAGTACCCAAATGAAGTGATGATTGACACATTGGTTACCCAATGAAATTCCCAACATTAACATGTACACATTTACGGTGTGTATTCAAATCAGAGCCAGAACAAAACATGATAAGGCCAATTGTGATTCATTTTTACGCACCACTATTACGCGCTGGTGTGCACAATCTTTGATTGGCTTCTGGATAGAGAAGTCAAACATTTACAACTCTTTCAGAGTGTCTAAAAAGGGGCCAAAGAAAATGGCCAACTTTTGGAAATGCCTAAACCTACCATTAGAAAAACGTGTAAAATAAAATGTTTCGTTATTAGATTGTGATCAAATCGTCAAGGTACCAGGTAAGGCTTCAAGCTTTTGTCTCACCTGTTTTCCAGCTAAGATAACCATGCTACACTCATCAGCAGGTATTTGATTATAAAACAATCCAGGTGAGAATAAAACATTCTATTTCTGTGTGTCCCAACTCAGATTATTCAACGTGAGTACCACTTGCAGTGATTATTCAGTTTGAGTTTCATCCTTTCAAATAAAGATAAAAAAGACGGTCCATATTCTTTAAATGGTTCAAGAACAGCATTCAATTTATTTTGGGTATGTCTTGGATTGGGATTTTAGACAAACTTTACAGGAACGTTAAGGGGTTAATAAGCTTCCATATATAGGATTCTTAAGCAATCAACAGCCATAATGGAGTATGTTAGCTATGACACAGTGATTGTTAATTGTTGTTAAAATTGTGCCCTATATATACTGGACCAAACCCTCAGCAATAACAATGTCGCTTTGGCTTTGATGGTCTACAGTTGTCATTATACAGTTTACACTAAGGATGATACAGTAGAATGGCGACAAGTTAATTTTATTTCTGAGCCAGATGCATTCACTAAAAGAGCCATATCTGGCTTGCTCGCCATAGGTTTCTGACCCCTGACGTAGCAGTTGTTATGTCGCCTTCCTCTGTCACGGTTGTTGGAACCACCTTTACCAGCAAGACATTTTTTTTTACTTTATGGGACTTTTTTTTAATAAAATAATGGCAGCAATAAAAAATTATATCTGCCACCCAAAAATAGATTATTTCTGACCCCTTTGTCTGGGACAAGATGATCACTAGCAGTGTGATACCAAAGGCAATTATGGTTGTCTCCTTTGTGCTTGAGGGCTTTGAGCTGATGCGTTCAAAAGGCTGAGTAAAAGGTCAAATCCTGCGTGGACATTTGTGAGCTCTTTGAGTCCCTTAGCACACACGGCAGCTGATGCCAGTGACTTCAGCACGGCCCAGCTCCTGTGAGACATTTCTGTGACACTTTTACAATATAAAAGATGACTGAAAGATGTCAAATTTGGAATCAGGATTCAAGAATCGAGATAAAAAATTGTGAACGAACATTTAGACGCCAGAGATTTTACCTAAAGTAGTTAAAAGTTCCGAATATGCGTTTGGTTTTTGAACAAATTGGTTGCGTGGTTACAGTGAGATTCAAAGTTGCTGATCCCCTGTCCCATTCCCCAGGTTCACAAGTTTCAGGGAAGGAACTGAAAGGGGACCCATTTTAGTGTCTTTTGTCCCTTTTATCTTGATCTTTCTGCTCCCTATTGCTGCGAGACCACTTTCCCCTGCTTTCCTCGTCCAGAGCAGAACATGAATGATTGCTTTGCCTGAGAGTTTTGGTTTTCATGAATCCAACATACAATTGAGAATCTTATTCACAGAAATTATTTTTATTTGATGCCACTTTTATTTTGTTCTTTGGGAAAGGCTTGAAATCTTTTTTCACATCCCATCAAAATAAAAATGTCTGCTAAATAGGAAGTCAGCAAATAAGCAATCCCTTTTATAAGTTGAATTCGAACTATTTTGTAAAAGAAGAAAGTATAATTTGACATTTTGCAAGGGTTTTTTCCCTGTTGAATGTGAAAATCTATATATTTTAAAAAAGTTTTTAAAAATAATAAAAACAGTTTTGCAAAAAAAAAAAACGTTATTATTCAGGTAACTCATTAAAAGCGAATAAGAAAAAGAATTCTAAGTTGACAAAAACTTTTTAAATTTAAAATGCCTCTTGTCAGCCACAAGTGAGCGCACAATAATATTTTACCAGTGTCATACATATGGCATTTAATTTGTAGTAATATATATTAGTTGTATGAGTTTATTTCATTTAATGGTAATTAACGCACCTTATGATTGTCCATATAGTGGAATGGAGGTATTTACTTCTTGTTTTATTCACATGACATCTCATTTAGTCACTACACTACATTGATCGTAGTGGTGTTCTGATTTACTGTTGGGAGGGAGCCCTTGAATCTTGCTCTAAGTCAAACCACCTATTATGTCTGGACAAAGGACCTGTGTCAAAATGGGATTTTGGGGAATTTTCCACTGACTTATGTTTGTTTTTGTCATTGGCCACTGTGATCCACCTTCTTATATACTGTATAAATAATAATAAGCCATTTTGAAAGTGCACTTGTGAAACTATCACGACTTTTCTCTGAACTCACTAGCTTAAATAGTTGTATTTAAAAAAAATATATTTAATTGTTATTAATACTTCAACAAAACTGCTCTATTCCAGTGTTTGTGTGACCCATGCGGAGGAAGAAAAGCTTATCATCCTCCTTCGTTGAGCAGCAAGTCAAGTCAAGTCAAGTCTTTTTTATTTGTATAGCCCTAAATCACGAAGAGTCTCAAAAGGCTTCACAGATTATTACACTATATTACACAGACTATTTTTCAGCCGACGAGAAGAGTAGGTTATTCATATGCTATGGAGTAGAAGTGAGTTTTAAGTTTAGATTTAAACATTTCCACTGAGGTTGCAGATCGGATCTCAGGGGGAAGAGCATTCCACAGCACTGGTGCCCGGATGGAGAACGCTCTCGAACCAGCAGAACACTTCTTTGCTCTTGGGATCACCAGAAGACCGGCACTCTCAGATCGTAGGCTTCGGACCGGGACATAGGGGCAAATCAGATCTGAAAGATAAGAGGGAGCAAGTCCATGTATGATTTTGTACAATACTAAGAGAACCTTGAAATCACATCTATGGCTAACTGGGAGCCAATGCAGGTTAGCCAAAATCGGTGTTATGTGATCGTACTTTTTTGTCCTAGTTAAAAGCCTCGCTGCGGCATTTTGTACCAGCTGAAGAGACTTGATTCTAGACTTTGGGAGAAGTCTTCGTCATTCTTCGGGAGCAAGAATGTTGTTTTTGTAACATTGATCATTGATCAGTTTGTGATCGTGGTGTTTTAATCTTATTCAAATTTGGCAGTTGTTAAACAAGAAAGATAGATAAATAGATACTTTATTCATCCCCGCAGGGAAATTCACAACAACATACTTTACAGTATATTGTCACTTGAGCAGGGGTCGGGAACCATTTTCACCCAAAGAACCATAAAAGCAATATATATAATGTTTATATACAGTCATATTCAAAAGTTTAGGCACCAATGATCATTTACAAGATTTTCCTTTATAAATCATTGGTTGTTCCGATCAGCAATTTCAGTTAAATAAATCCTATAGCAGACAGAGAAGTGAAATGAAGTTCATAGGATTTACAGAAAGTGTCCAATAATTACTTAAACAAAAGTAGGCAGGTGCATACATTTGGGCACCCTTGTTGTTTTATTGATTTGAATAACTGTAGCACTAATTTTTGGAACACAAAATTTGTTTGGTAAGCTCATTGACCCTTGACCTACATACACAGGTGAAGCCAATCATGAGGAAGGGTATTTAAGGCGGCCAGTTTCAAGTTGTAACATGGGAGCCTAGGAACAACTGTCAAATGACCTGAAAACAAAGATTGCTCAACATCATGGTTTAGGGGAAGGATACAAAAAGCTAGCTCATGGATTTCAGCTGTCAGATTCCACTATGAGGAACATAGTAGGTAAATGGAAGCACACAGGCACGGTTCTAGTTAAGGTGTGGCAGGCCAAGAAAAATCTCAGATAAGCAGAGGCGAAGGATGGTGAGAACAGTCAAACTCAACCCACAGACCAGCTCCAAAGACCTACAACATGATCTTGCTGCAGATGTTGTCACTGCGCATCGTTCAACTATTCAGCCCACTATGCACAGGGAAAGCCTTTTCAGCGCACATGCCAAAGACATAGTAGTTTGAGGTATGCTAAAGCACATTTGGACAAGCCAGTTTCATTTTGGAATAAGGTGCTGTGGACTGATGAAACTAAAATTGAGTTATTTGGACATAACAAGGGGCGGTATGCATGGTGGAAGAAGAACACAGCATTCCAAGACAAACACTTGCTACCCACAGTGAAATTTGGTAGTGGTTCCATCATGCTGTGGGGCTGTGTGGCCAGTGCAGGTTCTGGCAAGCTTGTTACAGTTGAAGGTCGCATGGATTCCAGTCAGTATCAGCAGATTCTTGCAAACAATGTTTTAGAACCAGTGACAAAGCTGAAGTTGCGCAGAGCTGGATACTTCAACAAGACAACAATCCCAAACACTGCTCAAATTCTACTAAGGCATTAACGCAGAGGAACAACTATGATGTTCTGGAATGGTCAGCTCAGTCCCCAGACCTGAATATTATTGAAAATCTATGGTGTGATTTAAAGCCGGGTGTCCATGTTCGGAAACCATCAAACCTGAGTGAAGCCGAGATGTTTTGTCAAGAAAAATGGTCAAAAAAACCTTCAACCAGAATTCGGACCGTCATTGGAAGCGTTTAGAGGGTATTTATTTCTGCAAAAGGAAAATCTACTAAATATTGATGGTATTTTTTTGTTGGGGTGCCCAAATTTATGCCCCTGTCTACTTTTGTTCAAGCAATTATTGCAAACTTTCTGTAGCTCCTATGAACTCCATTTCACTTCTCAGATATCACTGTGTTTGTCTTCTATTTGATATATTTAACTGAAATTGCTGATCTGAACAACCAATGATTTATAAAGGAAAATCTTGAAAATGATCAGGGGTGCTCAAACTTTTGCATACGACTGTATATATGTGTGTGTGTGTGTACGTGTATATGTGTGTGTGTATGTATGTGTATGTGTATATGTATCTGTGTATGTATATATCAGGGCTGGGAGTTGATTAAAATAAATTAACTAATTAATCTCAGTTTTGAAATAAATTGATCACGATTTATTTATAGAATCCAGATGTTACAAATGGCAGTAAATATGAAAAAAATATTCATACAAAAATAAGATTACATGTATTATGCCAAATGGTAAAGGCCTACCTTCATACAGACTGTAATGCCAAAGATAGCTCTCATACAAAGATATTCAAGTACTTTATGTCAACACTGTTGAACTGTAAATTTTCTGTAAAGCTGTCGTATATATCTTAACAAAAAATGCTCACCAAAAAGGAAAAGTGCATAAAGTTTGTGGTGTCAAAGACAAATCTTCCATAAACAAAATATTCAAGTTCCTGATGTACATTGTAGAACACCCATCTCTTGCACCAAACTGATCCAAAGTTGTTTGACAAGGTCCGCTGTCTCTGTACCACCGCATCTCTTGTGACTCTTCTTCGTTTGTTGGAGCTGCGCGGCTTTACACTCGGGGGCGTGCGCAGGAGGAATTTTAATCGTTACGTTAATATTTTTTCACGCATTAAATTTAAAATTATAATGCAAATCGTTAACGCGACATTTTTCCCAGCCCTAATATATATATAATATATATATATACATATGTATATATATATATGATATGCATGTATGCATGCATATATACTCAAATCCAGCACTGTCCTTCCCGAAGCCTGTACACATCCTGGCCCTTCTGCGGTTTGCTTCAGAGAATTAGGATGATCAAGAGGAGGACTGGGATAAGATGAAACCTAAACAAAATTTGGCATAAATTTAGGTTCTAGTGTTTGGAGGAGAAACAATACTGAATTGCTTCCGAATAACCCCATACCCACTCTAAAGCAAGGGGGTGAAAACATCATAATTTGGGGCATTTATCTGCGTAAAGGAAAATAATGAATGAGGCCATGCATTGAGAGATTTTGAGTGAAAATCTTCATCCATCAGCAAGGGCATTGAAGATTAGACATGGCTGGTTCTTTTCAGCTTGACAATGATGCCAAACCCACAGCCAGGAAAACAAAGAAGTGGCTTCGTTAGAAACATATCAAAGCCCGGAGTGGCCTAACCCGCTTAAAGTCTGTGTTGCCTCAAAACATCAATGCTTCAGAAAAGATCTGCATGTAGAATTGGGCCAATATACCAGCAACAGTGTGTTAAACGTTTGTGAAGAGTTACAGAAACTGTTTGGCCTCTGTTATTGCCAACAAAAAGTACATAACAAAGTATTGAAATTAACTTTTGGTATTGACCAAATACCATAAATTCTCTAAAAATCAAACAATGTGATTTTCCGTTTTTTTTTTTTTCACATTCTGTTTCTAATGGTTTTACCGATGTTGATGATTACAGGCCTCTATAATATTTTCACGTAGTACAATTTGTGCTTGACTAAATATTTATTTGTAGTGGTTATTCTAGTGGTGCTTTGACTTTGCCTATTTTTGTATTTAAATTAGACAAGAACACATGAGCCAGATTTGATCTCTGAGCCAGATGTACTAAAAAGAGCCATAGTTCCTTGACCCCTGCTTCAGAGTTACTCCAAATAATAGACTGCCATTTGTCTTGTGGGAGGAGAATATAACAGCCCTGGGGTGGGCATGCACGCGGGCACCCCCACCCTTACCCAGCCTGTGACGAGGATGTCAGAGGCACTGTGGAATTTGCGCCACGGGGGCCAGCTGGAGGGGATTTACCGAGTGAGAATGCTCTTAATTCCTGCCCTCATATCTCTGCCGAGTTCTGACCGGGACAAATTTATGCAACAGCTTTCTCTTGATCCTTTTTCCATCAGGCCCGAGTTCTGATTAGATGGTGTAGAAGGAAGGCCTTTTTCTCCCTGAGCTTGTTCATTTACATCAGTGCCGTGAGACGGGTAAAACAAGCACTAGAGCTGAGATGAGCAGTTTCTTCAAAGTTTTATTATCACAGAATATTTTGTGCACAAAGGACCATCTAGGATTTAAAGCTGAGGAGTCAAATTGCCTGAAGATGACTTTTTTTCCTGGGTGGTCAGTCTCAAAGTCCAAAACCAATGGAAAGCAAAACTAAGAGCCTGGGAAGAGTTTTTTTTTTTTTTCCCGAACCGCTTCTAACAGAACCTAAAATGGCGATCCAAGTCACGTCCGTCTACAAAATAAATCACAACTCAAACAATAGTGAAGCCCAACAAGTAAGACTGAAACAATGAAGTTCATTAAGTATGATAAAGACGTTAAAAAACATTTAAATGCTAAAGAGGCTATAATAAAGAAATCGTCTACGGAGTGACACATTTCAATATAGCAACAATAGAAAAACGTGCAAGCACTCAATTGTATACAGAAACGTGTGGGCATTCGTCAGCTTTTGGCCTGGGAGCTTTTTGTCAAATTTAAAATCTCACTACGAATGTTTATGGACACGGGATTATTTTGCAAAACGTGACTTTGCCTCACTCAGCCTAATCCAAAATCTAAACAGCAAAACAGATTGTGGCTAATGTTGCTGTTGAACTTTGATTCCTGCTGTAAAAGTGTTTGCCCCAGAGTAGATTATTGTGTTGTTTTCATTTGATTTTGTAATCTCCACTCTAGTTCAGACTCTTCAAGTACTCTCATTTGGACATCTTGAAACAAGAAAGAAGAACATATTGGCAGCCGTCTATTACTCTGGGGAATGAGTGACGAATTGACAAGGATGTTTTGGTATGAAATATTGACAGATGGTGAGATTGGAAGTGTGACCAGGCCTCCGGTCTATGATGACTGATAGATTTGGATGCTCATAATTAATTGACAAGCCCATCTTTGTTTATGTTGCACATTTTATGCGTGTGCTTTGCTGGAATAGAGGTAAAATGTTGTAACTGTCATGAGAAAAAAAACGTGTTTTTTGTTTGTACATTATTTTGCCCCCCAACATACAAATCAATCACACCCACCACAACAATAACTGAACTGCTTGTACTACTGCAGTATACAATCATTACTTGCCACTTTTGCCATCATACTTTCCGAGTGGCGGATGATGAAAGACAGGCACGATTGATCTTTAACATTGACTTATTTACATGTGGTGCTTTTGAGTTTTCATAGAACCATGTCTGCCCTTTAATGTTGTATTGGGTTATTTATGGGTATTGGGTTATATTGATATTTATTTTTTTCGTGGATCATTGCATTTTCTATTAACTAGGAATGAATGACTGAAGTTTCGTTGCTTTTTGACAATGACAACAAATATTCGGAATCTGAATCTATATACAGTATTGTAAATGCCGGACAAACAGCTACTCTTTTTTGCTGCATTTTAACCCCTTACCGTTCCTGTAAAATTGGCCTAAAATCCCAATCCAAGACCTACCCAAAGTAAATTGAATGCTGTTCTTGAACCATTGGGAGAATATGGACTGTTTTGGTCTCTTTTGAAAGGTAACACTTGGTCCAAAACTAAAATATTTCCAGCAAGGACAACTAACTTTGAGTAATCTGAGTTTGAAATCACCGAATTAAAAGGTTTTTATTCTCACCTGATTTTTTTTTAATTTTCAATCAAATGCCAGCAGATGAGTGTACCATGGGCAGCTAAGCTGAGACAATAGCTTGAAGTCTTACCTGGCACTTTGTCAAATTTGATGACAATCTGAAATATTCAACATTGTATTTTGCATTTTTCTAAGGGTTGGTCAAGGCATTTCCAAAAGTAGCCATTTAGAGACGACAAGTTTCCAGTTATAAAACCTCAGTATTTGTGTATTTTACTTTGGCCAATTTTTTTGGACATTTTGAAAGAGTTGTAAATGTTTAACTTCCCTTTCCAGAAGTCAATCAATGATTGTGCACACTTGTGTGTAATAATGGTGTGTAATAGCCAATAACAAGTGGCGTTACGCACGTTTATTTTGGGGTCTAATTTAAATACCCTCCAAACATTTGCGTATCATTCTTCTGAGAATTGAATTGGCTAACCAACATGTCAATCATGAATCATGAATCGTTTACTACTGGCTAAAGATATTCGGAGCCAAAAGAGGCAATATCCTTTTTTTGCAAACAGGCTAATATAGGCTAACACGGGCTGTAAAAAATAAGTCTGCTATTGGCTGAGGGTGGTGTCAATCAAAAAGTCAGAGGCTGACGGCCATATTGGGTATAATTCTATGAGTCTGTATAATTGTAAACGAAAATTATTTGGCAAAACAAACGGATTACAACAAAGACTGTCTAACAATGCAGAAAAGCTTTTAGACGGATTTCTTTTATCTTTCTGCATTGTCGTGTGTTTTGGAGTTAATATTTTACTCCATTGGCTTCACTCGACTCGTGAATGGAGCGAGACCATATTTACGAAGAATCGTTTCATCAGCTGGCTATCAGAGAACGTTATCGGTGAGCTTTAATGGCTTCAAAGTTTGCGGATATCTTGTTTCAGACTGATGATGATTTTTCTGTCATGAGTACATTTTGAAATGGTCATATCGTTATATAATATCATATCTTGAATTCCAAAAGGTTTAAGCTTTCTAATGACGCGTATTTCAGTGATTGTGACATTGTACAGACATGTATTCGTTAATCAACAGTCCAACGGCCTGCAGTCGGAATGTTGAAAGGTTAAACACTGTGCCTTTAAATACAGTGGGTTCTATTTTCATTTTTCATTGCAGCACCAAGGAAAACAGCGAGGTGCTCTTTTACACAATGCATGTGCGCTAAATACAAAACACCGTGGTGACGTCGGGAAACATTTATGATGCCTTTTGAGAGTAATTTGTCCATGTTTTTATCAACATATATATATATATATATATATATATATATTCATGTCAAGTCATGTTTATTTGTAAAGCCCTTAATCACAAAGAGTCTCAAAGGGCTGCACAGACCACATATTATTGCAAACCACAGACTATTATGACACCATCCCATGATGTAAAACCTACATAAGGGCAAGGAAAAACTCACTCTTTTTACATCAAACACTTATAGCTTTTGGCTTCCTGCAAAAAATTGTTGAGTAGGTGAAAATAATCTATAAAAATCCTAAATCTAGGCTTAGAGTCAAAGGTCACTGTTCAGACTTCCTTGATCTTAAAAGAGGAGTCCGGCAAGGGGACTGTTTAAGTTCACTCTTGTTTGCAGTATGCATAGAACCACTCGCGGAAGCGATAAGACAAAATGAGCAAATAAGGGGAATATTAGATGTCGGAGGAGAAGAGCATAAAATATCACCGTTTGCAGATGACTTGTTGGTAATGCTGAAAGAGCCCGCTTTATCAATACCACCACTGCTGGAGAACCTTAAAATGTATGGAAAAGTAGCTGGGTATTTAAATAATGAGAGCAAATCAGTAGCAATGATGATATCAGGAAAATGTCCAACAGAGGTGATCGATAGATTTGATTTTAAATGGACAAATAAAGGGTTTAAATATTTTGGGGTGACTATTACACCACATCCCACACAGCTGGTTGATGCAAATTATGGAAAGTTGATGAAAGAAATAAAGGAGGATTTGGAAAGATGGGAAGTTTTGCCCTTAAGCCTTATCGGAAGGGTAGAAACAATTAGTCTTGGTAACATGTTCATTCTATTATTTCTGTTTCAGTCTCTTCCTATTCTGATCCCGGCATCCACATTTAAAGTGATAAATAAATTGATATCAAAATTCCTTTGGGAAAATAAGAAACCTAGAATTAAATACAAAACCCGTTTAGCTTCCAAAGAAAAAGGGGGACTGGACCTACCCAATATTAGATATTATTGGGCAGCTCAAAGTAAACCTCTTATTCATTGGAGTACTAGAGACAAAGATACAATATGGGTGGACATGGAGCAGCGGTCTTGTCCAAATGTGCCTGTGGAATCATTACCATTCATATCAGTAGTCATGTGAAGGAGGTTAAAACTCCAGAATTAATAGATTAAGAGAACTATTAAAACATGGTCAACAATACAAAAGAATTAAAAAATATCAAGGTCTGTGAATAGGGCTACAAAAATAGTGAAAAACCCAGATTTTAAACTTGGAGTTATGGATGTAAGATTTGAAAAATGGGCTCAAAAAGGATTGATGTTGATTACCCAAGTATTCGAAGGACAGGCAATGACATCATTCGAACAACTCCAACAAGAATTTGACCTACCTAGAAATGATTTTTACAAATATCTGCAACTCAGGCATTACCTCCAGAAACATGATGAACGGGGAAAAGTATGTAAGGTGCCAACTAAAGTTGAGGAAATATTGATATCATATTCAAAGGGACAATTAATAAAGGGGGCTATATCAAAACTATATAAACCTCTGAGAATGGATCTCAGTAATGATGACATGGTGGTTAAGGAAAAATGGGAAAGAGAAGCTAATGTAGCGATAAAAGACGACCACTGGGAGAAAACTTTGAAAGAGGGACACAAAATAACCATGGAGGGAGTTTGAATGGAAAGTAAAAAAATCGATACTTCTATACACCCTCTATCACTTCAAAATATAAAAATACATCCAATCTATGTTGGCGTAACTGTGCGAGGGTTGGAGATTTCACGCATATTTTCTGGAATTGCCCCCTCATCTCATTAGCTGCACGGCTTATCCTCAGTAGGATCGCGGGGGTGCTGGTGTCCATCCCAGCAATCATCGGGCAGTGGGCAGGGGACACCCTGAACTGGTTGCCAGACGATTGCAGGGCACACAACTCGCTCGCTCATTCACACCTAGGGACAATTTGGACCGGCCAATCCACCTGAAATGCATGTCTTTGGAATGTGGGAGGAAACCGGAGTGCCCGGAGGAAACTCGCGCGACTACGAGGAGAACGTACAAACTCCGCACAGGAAGTCCGGTAGCTGGATTTGAACCCACACAGGAGGTTCTGAAGAAGTATTCAGACAGAAATAAAGTTAATTATTGGTTGGACCCAGTGACCTATGTATTAGGAATTTTGCCAGGAGAATTATTGACTGGTCAACATAAATATGTACTAAAGGTTATGCTTCTGGTAGCAAAGAAAATGATCACAGCTTCCTGGCTGAAACCACAACCTCCTGACAAAAAAATGGAGAGAAAAATTAAAGTAAATTTACATTATGGAAAAAATCAGTCCAAGTCTTCAACTGAAACTAAATAAATTCTAGAAAAGATGGAAGCTTATCACACAATTTTTACTCGCCGTTTAAACACCTCACCTTTTATTTTATTTTTCATTAACATTTTTTTTTTTAATGGGATTGTCAATTGTATATATTTTGTGGTTCGTGTTGCTGTATGATGGGTGACCCAACCCTCTGTCAAATTGTATGTAAGAAATAAAAAGTTAAAAAAAAAAAAAAAAAACCCTGAACATGAGGAAAATGAAGAAACCTTGAAAGGGACCGCACATGAGGTTATCCCCCTTCCAGGATGACCAGGCTGCAATGGATGTTGCAATAACAAATAATACAAAGATATTGTCATAAAAGATAGGTTATTTATATGCTATAGAATAGAAGTGTGTTTTAAGCTTAGATTTAAACATTTTCACTGAGTTTGCAGATCAAATCCCACAGCACCAGGGCCCGAATGGAGAACACTTTCAAACCTGCGGATCTCTTCTTGGCTCTTGGGATCACTAGTAGTGCAGCATTTTCAGAGCTAAGGCTCTAGACAGGAACATAGAGGGAAATTAATTCTGAAATATATGAGGGAGCAAGTTGATTTTGTATAATACCAACAAAATCTTAAACTCGCACCTTAAGCTAACAAGGAGCCAATGCAGGTTAGCTAAAATTGGGGTAATGTGATCAAACTTTCTTGTCTTAGTTAAAAGCTTCGCTTCAGCATTTTGTACCAGCTAAAGGCTCTTGATTTTGGACATCGGGAGACCGGAGAGTTTATTACAGTAATCGAGACTGGAGGTAACAAATGCATAAATTATAATCTCCACATACGACCCAGACAGCATTGGGCGAATTTTAGAAATGTTGCGAAGATGGAAAAAAGCTGTTCTAGTAATATTCTTAACGTGTGTTTGAAAGCACTGTTTATATATTTTTTCGCGACTTATTTTTTATTTGGATTTTTATTATTTCAGTTTTTGCTCATTCGGAGCACTCTGTTGTTCAGTGGCTGTCAATGGTTAGTCTGTGCCTTGCCGTAATCAAGTTCTTTTTAAAAAAATTTATTACTATTTTGTTTTAATTGTATTTTAACATGGTGTATGGATGTGTATTACAGTACATGTTTCGGGTTGTTTGGTAGGGATAAAGGATGGGATTTTATTGTCTTATTGTACTCTGAATCTTTTTGTACAACACCCTGAGTGGATTTTTATTTTGCCTGAATTTTTTTTTACAAATTCCATTTGATTTGATTTAATATAATTCATAACAGGGACAAAACAGGAGGATTTGTTTAAAGCCTGAACTAACTCACCACGCTATTCAAATTCAAAAAGGAGCTATGAAAAAAATTCCTGCCTTAAGTGTCATACTGGTTTGAAATCAATAAACAATTAATACATATGTGGGCTGTATTTTTGCTTGTTCTAGACCCATGTAAAACAACACATACAGGATGTTTTATAATTCCGCCCACGCCCCCTTTTATCCAGCTGATGCTTTTGTGGTTGCCATGGCCACAGCCCAATGATCAGCGGCTAGCCTTGTCAGAATCCTGCACACTTTTCAGACTATGGGGCGGTTCCCTTCCCGGGGAAGTTCGCCTGCTTCTCAAGGGATGTCTTCTGGCTTGTACAAAGTGGGAGGCGGTGGCATGCCCAGAGCGCATATGTGCTTGCAGGAGATTGAGTGGGAGGGCGGAGAGAGGGAGAGAGAGAGAGAGATGGGGATGGATGAGAAAGAGGAGGAGAAGCACCAGAAAGCTGCAACTAACATTTGCGTGACGGGAGAACTCCAGAGCCGTGCAAGCCCGGCAGGTGGCGAAGGAAGTCATCCCAAGGTACGAGGCACGCGACAACCGCAGGAAGGAAAAACAAGTGCCGGTGTGACGGACCAGAGTGCCGTGGCGGCGTTATACCAAGCGACTGACAGTGAGTCATCAGCCCATCATCTACACTTCCTGGGTTTCTTCAATGCCTCAATAAGTTCGTTTGCCTGCTCTGCGGCGCATGCACAAGTGCACACTGAGGACGCCAGCTCTCTGCTGAACTAGCTTGATTGCGTTATGTAATTTGTTGTGAGTACGGAAACGGGCTGTGGCTTAGTGCTGCATGCTGAGCGAGGTTGCACAGTACGTACCCAGTAGTGTGCGGGTGATGTGTTTGTGTGTGCAAAAGTGGACTTTAGGTCCAGTATTTTGGATGTGATTTCTGTGTCCAAAGTCTGATGGAAAAAGTATGTTGAGATGTCTTTCTTTTTCTTTTGTTCGTGGCAATTACTGCTGTTTCTAATATGAGTTGGGTCCTCTTTTATTGTTTTGCCCATTTACCAGAGTCAAAAATGAATGTCTGTCAACCTTGAGTGAGTAAACTGCGCACAGCGCGAGCTTAAGAGTCAGATTTCATCCCCCAAAATTAGACTTCATTTTCTGTCGGGATTGTAATAGATAAACATAAACATATTTACAACAACATTGAGGATGTTGAAACTCCGCATGTCCTATCGTTGCGAACGGCATGTTGAAGACCTTTCTTTGGTTCCATTAGAATAGCATAGAACAGAGTAGAATAAAATAGAATGTCCTTCCGTCCATGAGCACAATATGCTGTACAATTGCCATATTCTTACTACGGACTGCAAGGCGTTTTTATAATTCCTCTCATTTTTATGAATTGATTACGATTTTGTACTTATCGCTCCATTGCTCAACACACTTTCCAGTTTGGTGAAACGAAGATTTACAATTGTTTCTCCTTTTGGTTACTGATTATTTACTATGTCCAAGTTCAGCCCTAGTAATCATGGAAACTAACTAATGCATACACATGTAAAATCTCACACAATTTAGTTGGCCAAACAGACAATGGCCATTGGCCATTGGCCAATATAAGTACGTTTGATGAAATACAATAATTATCATTTAAGTTAGACAAATAATTGTATGTTAGATTACATTTGCATTAACTTCTGGATACAATTGTGTCTAAATATTTTTTTGTGTGGAAAAATGCATTTTAAAGATACAATAAATTTGTATAGGTCTGAAAAGGGATAACTCAGTCATTTTGAGCCCACAGGGTGTTCCAGAAAGAAACATTTTTTTTATAATCAATTGTGGGGGTGCAGGGGATTATGATGTAATGGAAACTTTCCTGCATCTCACCAGTCTTTGGGCACACCTTCACTTCTTTCCCCCTCTTGAACTCGGCCTCATGTTTTTAAGACCTGATCCGTTTTTGGAGCTCATTGCAATTGTTTTTTGTTTTTTACCGCCTTTTTTACCCTTCCAGTTTGGTTACTTTGGGTAAGCCTAATCTTTTTTTGGACTGTTCCTGCCCCGCCAAAACAAAGTGAAGTGTTGTTAAACTGCGTTTGGTTCGGGCTTAATAGTTGCAATGTTGTGGCAATTACTTAATTATGACATTTCTTTCGGAGATTGCTCCAACTGGGAGTCTCTTTAAGGGGCAAAAAAGCGCTTTGAAAAAAATTTATTGTTATTATTATTACTTGGATCAGGTCTGAGTTCTTATAAAATTGGCCAAACTTCCTGTTCCCAGTCGTTTTTCAACGCACATCTTTAGCAGATCCTCGTTGACTTTGAAATAAGCAGAAGTTCGTTATCCTCTGGACGGCACATGATTTGTTAGCAGGTATGTCCATCATGAATTATTGACTGTTTGAAGGTGGCCAAGAGTGCTTTTCAGGGCTGTATTCGGAATTAGAATTGGAATTAGAATATTCTTTATTGTTAGTGATCACAATGTAGAGAACATTATTTACGATAAGATAAGACGTGGCACTCCAGGATAAACACATAATAAACACTTAAAAGAGAAGAGTAAAATAAAAAGAAGGTTAGGATAAATATGCAAAAATATTTAAATGGTAGTGAAGAGGAAAGGGGCCTAAGTTGTAAGTGCATCAGAACTATAGAAAAAATGAATAAATAGTGCAATGACATTTACCAGCGACATAATTCCAAAATAAGTCTAGAAACAAGATATGAATACCCAGCTTTCTATAGTTAGGCGAAATATATATTTTTTCAGTCTTTTGTGCTTGCTCTTGGTGGTGATGAGTGTGGGGATAAAACTGTGCCTTAATCCTGTTAATCGTTGTTTTAGCAGTTCAAAAGAGGTGGTGGCCAGTGCTTTATTATGTTGTTGGTTCTACTCTGGTATTACAAGCCATCAATGTCCTGCAAACATGGCAAAGAGCAGCCAATGATTTTCCTCGGTTGTGTTTATGACTATATGTTTTTTTTTCTGTTTGCTGCCATGCTCCCAGGATAGCACACCATCACACCGTATGCCAGTATGCTCTCCACTGTGGCTGTAAAGAAATACACAAGCAGCTTCTGTTCCAGGCTGTTTTTCCTGGGCACTCTAAGGGAGTGGAGTTGCTGGTGGGCTTTATTATTGGCTACTCTGATCCACATCTGCAGTAATTACAATATCTACAGTGTCCTAGATTAACTATGAGATATTCCAAGTTCGTGCTGACTGGGCGTGTTGGAAAGGACCAAATCAATCAAACTGATCGACAGCCGCCAAGCAAACTCTTGTGGTTGGTGCGAATGTGGGTTCCTGTCTGGTATGAGATGGAGAGAATGTAAAATGTGGAGAAAAATGTCATCTCTACAAGGCTTGGAAAGGAGCATTGTAAGATTTCACGAGGCATTTGTGTCCTTGTCAATTGGAGATTGTGTTTATTTGGACTGAGGAAGCAAAGGATGAGTCATACATGAAGCAATTCAACACGCTCAAGTGAAGACATGCAATATGGATTTTATTCATGAAGGGATGTTTTTGGTTCACTTCTCATTTGATTTTGTCATTAATATTTTTTTTGCTTTGCATGATTGAATGTAAAGAAGGTGCATGGATGTCCATAAATTACATGCATACATGGATGAGCAATATGGTTGTATTTCCTTAACATAAAAAAGATTTCTTGGGGGTAATTTAATGAGGAGCAAAGAAAATAAGTCTTAAATGTTTTACCTTCTATGTTTAATACATAAAACCCTTTTTAAGCAAGACCTTAAGCTCAATTTATGTGTGGGCCAACAGAGCCAGGGTCTGGGTGAGATTTGGCCTAAATGACAAACCCCCCAAAAGATTCAGCTAAAAACATTCCAATGTTCTCTAATATTGTTTATCTAATTCCCTAAACTTTAAGAATTCATATGGAAACAAATCAATCAGGAATAGGGCTGCACTTACTTTGTGGTCTTCAGTGCCTCCCAGTGGTAAAAAAAATGTTCATCTTTAGAAAAAAAGAATATTGATTGAAATAATCTCATTATAAATGTGCATCTGTTTTTGAATACTCGTAGGTCAAGACATTTCTATTTTAAATTGAATGAATCTCACATAGAGGGAGATGACACAATGGTCTGCCATCTTACTGCTACGGGTAGCCCGTAAACAAAAACCTGGCAAAAGGCTGGGATAAAAAAATTCAAAGGAACAATAGTGTGGTTAAGTCATTTTGAGTTTGCATTCTTCCTTGTGATTTTTCGGTTGCACGACAGAATGCAGTGGTCAAATCACATACACTGTCCCTCTCACTTTCAAAATAAGGTGGGGACCTCAAACTATCATCCTGAGCGCCACAATCAGCGACAGGCTGGAGCGTACATTTTAAAGTCTAGTTTCTGTAGTTATTTGTCGTGAATTATGTTCTTTTTTTGCTTAGTACATTTCTTGTGATATTTTTGGGATGAATTATATTGTGAAAATGTAATGTCTTGAAGATTTTCATTGCTATTTTCCGTAAAAGTAATACAGTGTCTCCAAGTCTATTCACTGATTTCTAGACTGTAAGCAAGGTTTATATGTGGATATAAGTAAAATACATTTTAAAAAAAAACGCATCGGTTTCAACTATTTTGAATTATTCATTTTTGGCTTTTGCGACAACCAAACAAAAACATAAGTTTGCTCATTGATCATGACAAACTGTTGCTCTTTAGGCGAGCGCTGAGGATCCCTGACGCAATTGTTTTTGCTGTTTGCTGATTTTAAATTGTCCTTTCAGGAGACACGATGAAACTGAGTCCAGAGTTTGTGGCAGACTAAAAGCTCAACTGTTGCCACCAACGATAACGCAGAGTGACATTACAAGCCAAAAGGTAGGCCCATGTTGTACGTCGTGTTTGGCGTGTTCCTGAAAAACTATAATTAGTACTGGTAACTTTATTTTAAATGGCCCTCAGTTATCCCCAAGATTACTGACACCAAAAAGTTGCGTGTTACTCTGAAAGTATTTTCTATTTACAAATGACAGTATACTGATTACTCGTACGGAATTCAACCCCGTAAGAATGCTTTAAAATACCTACGTAATAAAATAAATGGAAGAAAACATAAACACTAACCTGTGGAAGAAGTAAAGCCTTCATATTTCTTGTCTTGTGCAATTTTGAGAGTTTGCAAACAAACGCTTTGCCGGGCACTCTGTATCAATTTTGTCTCTGGGTTTCAAACCACTCGAAAAACTCCTTCTCCATTTCTGGGTACTGTCTAAGACATTTATTTCTCTCGGCATGGTTTATTGCAAAAATGAATTCACAAATATAAAGACCAAAACTAGGCATACATTACCATAAATTCTGTGTTCATATTTGTCCCATTGATTGAGTTGTTTTTGTCGTGATTGCCAATTTGGAGCACCTGCGGCGGCTTGTTTAGCGCCAACAGCCCGGACAGCTGATTGGCGGACACTCCCTTTTTAAACCCCCGGCTTCCTCTTGGTGGCTGTCAGATGGTTGCGAACTGTTGCCTTCTGCCCAGTTAGCCTTCTCGTCCGACTTCGTTTTTGCTGAGCCTTTTCCTGTCTGATCTTCGTTACTGACCTGTTTCTGGACCTGTTTACGCCCCGTTCTGCCTGCCCCTGTTACCGACCTAGATTACGAACTCTAAATCGCCTTTAATCTCCAGTCCCGGCCAACGACTTACTATTCCCGCCTGTCTCCGTCCGACACGGAAGTGTCACTCCCGCCTCGCTCGCTCCTGTTGTTCGTCAGCCCTGGGATCAAGCAAGCAAGCATTACTTTCCCTCTCTTTTCAAATAAAAACTGAGAAAACGAGCGCTATTGGGTCCTGCTTCCGTTTCTGGTCTGTGACAGTTTTTTTGTTTCAGTATAAGCAATGCCCCCCTTCCCACGCACTGCCTACCATTTACTACTAGTGGCACACAACCATAGATGCATATAAATTCTTACCCCCTGATTTGGTTATTTTATTTTGTAGTTGTAAATTTTGTAAGAATATGTTGCAGGGAGAATATCTGCATGAGGAGAAATCCAGCGTCTTTGACTCTGTACTTGGGACAGATCCACAATAACTGTTTTGAGTTCTTCTTTGTAGGAAATATGCCCACTCATTGTCATTTACAGGTCTAGGGTAACGATCCATGAGTTACGAATTATTATTGATTACACTTTACAAACCTTGTTACTGAGAAAAGTAATTGCGTTCTAGTAAAGTGTTCCATTGCAATGCGTTGATCCCATTGGACACACACTGATAACAAGATATTTTTTTAAATTTCATTGATATATTTGCAAATAGTCACAAATTTGTAAAATCCACTGAACTACATTTTTGCAATTTCTATTAAATTCATTTCAAAATAAAGATAATTTGACAAGAGTATTTTCATATTAATTAAACTTGTATCTCAAGTAAAGCAACCAAATGTAAACCTTTTAAGGGACTCTTTGTAATGGTTGACTATTCGATGTTGCTGTACTGTGTAGTTCAACCGAAAACGGGTGCGACAAAGCACAAGGAAGAATACAAACTACAGAGACTCAAAGTAACAAATTTTCTTCTCCTTGTTGTGCCAAGCCTTTTACAAGGATTTTGTTTTTTTGAATTTCAGATGCAGTTTAATTTTTGTGCCACTGTTAATAACGCTAGTGTTTGTTGTAAGTTGCTGAATCCATATTTCTCTTTTTTTATTCACCTTGTAGAGTAATAGGGATTGTGTTATGCAGAGAGGTACATGAAACAATTTTAGAAACTATACCATTATACTATTACCCTATTTTTATTACAGTGTGTATTTCATGTAGCACAATTTAAATACTCTATATCAACACGTTATATTGGGTATTTCTGTATTCTATTTATTTTATTTTATTATTATTTTATTTTCAACACAAGGATATGAATTTCCCTACGGTGATAAATAAGATATCCTATCTACATATCTATCTATATATATATATATATATATATATATATATATATATATATATATATCATCAATGGGGGGTCTTGGGAGGGTTGGTTTGCTTGAGGTTTTCTTCTTCCTTGGGGGGGCATTACAGTAAATAATTGAGAAGCACTGCTTTAACTCGAGTTAAAATTGATATCAACGGTGTCAAAATGACATACGTGTATTACAAATCAGTTTTTTGGTCCATCATACATTCCAAACTTTTAAATTTAAGCGGTTGATTTTATCATGCACTCTATTTTTACGTGCAAAACACAATCCGTCTCCTGTATAATAAATATAATCAATACACAGGAGCCTCCACAGACTGCCAGTGACACGAACCGAGCAAAAGGGAAAGGAGGATGAGGGGGCGAGAGCGGTGCTAGGAATCAAATGGACTGAACCATTTCAAGGAAGTGGAGTATTTCTCTCTCAGCTTTGTCCACATTTTTATTTTGTTATACTTTTTCAATATTTAAGCTAACATTTTTCATTATATTTAAGCCTATCCTGTCTTATTTCGGAAAAGAGAGTTTTAAAAATGCTACAATTTACGGGCGTGCTTGTTTTGAATTTGGGGGTGTTTGAGCACCCAAAAACAGCTGGTTACCCCCATGGTCTCAAGTGAAGATTTTTTTAGGGTTATTTAAATTTCAAAATGCTGTTAGAAAAAAATGTAACATTGGAAGCGTAAAGCGATAGCGTTAGTCGGCAATGTCTATTTTTATTAGAACACTCTTCCGATCAACAAGCTAATTCATTTTAGCATCAGCAGGAGGATGTTAATCACGTTTCACATTTTTAATTGGGAATAAATGAAGTGATAATGAAACAGTTCAAATATAACGTTGGCTGGTCCTTGCATTTATTATCTCGAGCGTCATACTCCATATCAGATCCTTTTCATGCTGCCAGCTCGTAAATCTTCTCATTAATAAGCAGTGACTGGCATGGGAAAACGGCCGAGGATATTTTAGGAAGGTCGGGAGAGAAAAGAGCCGAGCTCAGCGGTGATTAAAAGAGGATACAATCTCGCTGGCTTTGGATTGCTTTCGTAAGGTCCCTGTAACTTTGAGAAAGTGGCTCACGCGACTGACATGATCCGTGAAGAGTGTTGGGAGGATAGTGAAAGATTAAATAAGAGTTTAAATCCGCTTGTTCCACAGTCCGGTTAATGGTGACGGACTTGCTGCCATCTGAAAACTCCACTGTCACTTAATCTGACGAAAGGGAGATATTTGGGAAATTTTAGTTTCTCCATAGGCTGCTTGCAGTTATCTGTTATCTGGCCTTTATTTCCAAATAATAGACTTAAGTTTCTATTCTATTTGAAACTAGAGGCATGTGGATCTGTCTTTTCTATGAACATAACTCATTTCAGGTACCTCAAGTTGCCCTCAAATGAAGCTAGAAACCCCAAATTGGAAGATTATTAGAACTCAAAGTAAAATAGTCCTTATTATTATTGGTAACATCATAGGTAACGTATTTAACATTGAGATTAGCTCGTGGACTCCAGGATAAAATATGTAACAAAATTACAAAAGAAAATAACAATGTTAGGATGAAAAAGCAAATTATTTACAAGGTAGTTCTTGGAGACTGGCCCAAGTTGGAAAGTGACAGAAAAAATAGTGCATCGTGACAATCGTGCAAAAAAAAAAAGTAGTGCAATAAGATTTAGCAGCAACAAAAATTGCCTAGATAAGTCGCATATATATTTTTCACCTCTTTCAAAATAAGTTGAAATACACAGGGTTTGTACAGGTGCTTGAAATCCTTGAAAATGCTCGCATTTTAATGTTTTTTGTTTTTTTAAACTGAAAAGTGGTTATGTTTTGGGTGAAGTGCTTGTACATGCTTAAAATTGTTGCCATGTTTTCTATTACGTCTGCTTAAAAATGATGCTGACACTGCTCTTTGGTGGCATCACTTTGCCATCGCATTGCTTCTTGCTTTGTGTCTAACGGCACCTAATATTAGTTTGTACGGCATTTTCCTATAAGGCACCATCCCCCCTACAGATCGCACCCAAGAGGCCAGGTCTACAAGGATTAATTCTCACTTATGGACATTTATTATGGGCTATGCAAAAAAATTAGGGCAGCGTTTCCCAGTATTAAATTGTAATGGGTAGAACTTCCTGCAACTGAAAAAGTAAGCAACATATTACTTTCATTTTACCCAGCACCTTTATGGGGCGAGATGTGTCCCGAAAATATTTACACATATATTGTTCAGATCCAAAAATACATTGTATTTGCAATTTACTCAAGATTTTAAAATCTTATATGTCTCGTTAAATGCACACGCAACATTAAAAATCGCATAAGCAAATTGCGGGTATATTGTGGATCTACAAAATACATGATTCTCATCGATTTTCTTTTTAAATGACAATGGAGAAATTGAAAAGTTGGATTTGAAAGTCCTTAAAAAGTGCATGAATTTGGCCATAACAAAAGGTGTATGAACCCAGGAAATAAGATATTAATGCTCTTTTCCTATACATGAACAAGATATACTGTATTTATTTTTTCGCCATAAAATGTTTATAATTTTAATTTTTATTATAAATTTATAAATTTAGTATTTTTGACCAAACAAAATATAAATATTTTTTAAATCCTACAAACATCTAGACCAAGGGTAGGGAACCTTTTTGACTCAAAGAGCCATATTAGCAAAAAATATTAATTTTATTTTGGGAAAGAGCCACACCATATATTATGAGACAAATTTACTAAATTGCTAAACCGGCGCCCCAGACAAAAGCTTAGTCTTCAGCACATTTATTTTTGATGATTTGATAAAAATTATGAAAAGAGAATAATGCCAGAGCCCCTGTCCCAAATTCAACAAACATACCACTTTAAACTTGTCTCTTTCTTGCAATTACTCAAGATCGGTTAAACTCCTTTTGACCCTTTTTTCATACATATTGGTTTCAAAACCAGATGCAAGCATTTATTTTGTTAAAACGTCACAACATTCTGAGAATTGGGAGACTTATGTGCTTACCTTTGGCGAGAGATGGGAGGGAATGCTTGTACTTTTTGCATAGCTCCACCCATCCCTCCCACTCACCCAATCAAATGACTAAGTTCTCTTCCGGTGTTTTGGCGTATTTACAGTTCTGTGGATTCATCATAAAGTATCTGAACACTGAACACAGATTATATAGTGAACTTTTGAATAAAGGATTCTTTAGCGTTGTACAGCCAAAACGAGTTTTTTTCCCCCTTTTTTTGTGTGACACCTTGACTGTAAATTGTAGTGAAAAACGTGCCCTATATATACTGCGAAGTGTTACCCTCGTGTATAGCTTTGGTTTGGCTTTACGTGTACTTGGATAGGATAGACAACTCCGGTTTTGAACAAGATGGAGAAATTTTGCATGCAATCAAATTGGTCTCTGAGCCACAGATACTCATAGAAAGAGCCATATATGGCTCGCGAGCCATAGGTTCCCGACCCCTGATCTAGACATATAGACACTTCTGGAGCTCCTGGCATCTGCCCCATTTTCATAAAGAAAATAGACACATTATAAATGGGTTACTATGTCAGTAACAACATGCACCGCATCTTGGAAAAAAAACCACCACTAACCACGTGAGTATATTCAAATAGTTGAAAATAAATGGTAAAATAAGTATTATTTTAAATATGAAAAATTCCAGGTATTAGAAAAGGGAGAGTGTATTATTTAGTGTCTTTGAGTGGTAAAATAAACTTCATTCATTAAAAATAATCTATCGATTTAAATACTTTGTAGAAATACATGCGCAATCATAAACTACTGTATAGTGACTTGTTTACCTGACTGCCCATTTTGCACATCTGGTTAGCTGCTTCTCTGGCACTCTTTGCACTACTGTAAAATACTATACATAGCCATAATTATTTAGTATATTATTAGTACTTCAATACTCCAAATCAATACAACATTTTATTTATATCAGTACATTCAAGGAAACTGTGCGGGTCAGATGTATCGACATTTCGTTCTGTATACACTTGTATTAAAATGACAATAAAGTATATCTGAATCTGAATCTGAAAAAGGTGCATTTTTAAAAATTTTAAGTAGGTTGAGAAATTGTATTTATTTATCATAACGTGCGCCTCACCAAGAGGGAGCTGACATAATTGTCCGCCATCTTGCTGCTGTGGGTACAGAAAACCTCATGAAAGGCTGGGTATTTTGCATTCCTCCTTGTGCTTTTCAGCCATAGCTCTTCACTACAAAGCAACATCTAACGGTCAAATTATACACTCTAAAGAGAATTTTATTTTCGGAACAACATTGTCCAAACTCAATAAAGGCACTACTGCTTCTTACTGTAGCAGAGTGCTTCTCAATTCTTATCTGTCATGACCCCCTCAGAACAAGAAACCCTTTCGCGCCCTCCTTTCAAGATTGATCTTTTGTTTAAAGTGATCTCATAATATTGTTATGGACAAAACAAAGATCGATTGATATTGATGGTAACAATGTCTTTAAGTAACAGATCAAATTATTTGGCTTCATGCTGTCTGCTGCCGACATTTTTAACACAGCACGCACACCGGTTTTTGTTCGCCTCCTTCCAAGGTCACAGTGAAGTGCTACGAGAGGAGGCTTCTGTTTGACGGATTACCCCGTCTCTCTTTGCCTGTCTTCGCATCTGTGTCAAATGTTTTTTTTCATGGAGTCTTGAGGTCTGCTACATTGTGTCTATACTTCACAGTCAATGTTTATACTCACCTAAACAAAACACTCTGCCTCTGAGAATGCCACTGCCCCCTGTCCTAATAAAGTTTCACCAAAAGTAGCTATAGGTGAACTTAACCCCTGCTGTTAAGAGATTGTTACAGTAACCATTTGAACTGCCTCATACATAATTGTACAATTACCCGATACTAAAGCGATGAAGATCCACAAGGATAGCATGCAAACAGTTACGATTGTAACCGCTTTAATCACGGCCTTCAGCAAAGCGGGTCAATCTGCAATTAACCCCAATGTGTCTTATGGTTGCGGCTTGGTTAACGGATATTATTGCCTCGAGGTCCTCGTTGTACACATTTCCTGGTGATAAACTTGTTAAAAAGGACGTGCTCTAATTACCATCGAAGCCATGCAGATGTAAATGGATCCAAAAGCTGCAATTAGTGTGATGACAAAAAAGAATTGTATCTGCAGTTGCTCTTGGAAACAACGATGGAAAAGGAGCTTGTTGAAGTCGCGTGCGACATGAGCGCCAACTAAAAGAGCTTCTCACAATTTATATGACGTTCGACAGTAGGCTGCGCTTCACACTCCGACACCAAAAAGCCACTTGAATGCAATTCCTATTTTTTCGCGAGGGATGTGTTCCAAAAATGATAGTGTAAACCTTTATGTATTTATTTATTTATTTGCTGGGTCACTAAAGGTTTGGATTTGGCTGCTTGGAGTGGTTGGTGGTCAGTAGCTGGAGTACCCCATTTGGCTGCCAGAAGGCATTTAGAGACCTCACAAAAGAAGACAACACCAACTCAGATGTTTATCGATCTTGTTGGTATCCGTTGATGATTCCTTGACATGAAACCTAGCTACACACAAACACACACACGCACGCACACACACACTTACACACAAACAAGTCAAGTCCCATTTATTTATATAGCCCTTAATCACAAAAATGTCTCAAAGGACTGCACAGGATTACAATTACACAATTGCACAATTACCTGATCTTAAACCAGCATGCGGGCAAGGAACAACTCAAAAACCTCAGTGTGAGGAAAAAAGAGAAACCTTGAGGAAGGACCTCACTTTTGGTAATCCCCCTTCCAGGATTGACCAGAGTGAATCACAAGTAGCATTATTGTACACAGAATAGTAAGCACTAGGTAAGATGTTGAAAATGTCCGGAAAATGTATTCAAACCAGGATTTATTAAGTAGTTTGGATTATTATTTTTCTTTTTTTTTCTTTTTACAAATAACCTCTGTACTATCAAATTAGAATTTTAGAAATAATCTTGCTGCTGTATGGCAGTCCTGATTCAGAAAAGCAATGGACATTACTTCAGGACATAATCTACTTTACTTCAATATTTTGTTGAGATTATGTGGACATTGTAGGAAAACAAAAATGAGGTAGGAAAATTTGTATTACAGTACAAAGAACCTTCCAAACGATAAATAAAATCAATGTACTTCATAAACGTTCCTGGTGTTGCTTCCTGTATCCGGCGAATGAGTGTGTGTAGGTGGCACAATATGGTACGTAGGCATAGTGAAGCAGTGTGATGAGAATCACAATATATGGACAAACAGTAATAAGCAGTTAACTCTTCATCAGGGCTTATTCTTTTTTTTTTTAAAAAAAAGAGAGTGAAGTGCCATCTTCATTATCTGGTCAGAGAATGATGGATGACCTTTTGTGCATGTCCGCAGGAACGCAGTCGCTCGAGTGAATACGATATGCATGGTGAGAGAGAACGTGTGATCAAACACCAGGCACTGAAAAAGTTTTTGCAAAGGTCACACATCGATCATGCATAGTTCATGCATTCGTTCAGTGTTATTTTGCAAGCATAGTTCCCATGTGTTGATGGATAGCATTGTTTAGAAATTGGAGGTATGACAAATGCAACAACAACAAAAAAAGCACCAAAGTGAAAGTTCTGCTTAAAAAACATCCTGTTTTCTTGGAAACGAGTCATTTAAAGGAACTTACCAATTTTCAACTGTTGTTTACTAAACAATGGTAAACTTCTTCTTTTTATTTGTCCTATGCCTATATAGCTTACAGAACTGTACTTTCTGTAGGCCTTCAAAATAGCAAAAATCTGCTGGCACCAGCTATTCCAATTTGCAAAAAAACATCTGGCATTGAATGAGTTAAACACTTTTTGGTCAAGCATAAGAACTGAAACAAAAATGTTGTAGCTGTTCCACTTTTTCCCTGTAGACAGCAGTAGCGAGCTGTCATTTGGTTGCTGCCTAGCAAAACAAATGTGATAGATAAAAACAATGGAAACCCAGAGAAATTGATCAGAAATGTCTTGAGATTTAACAAAGGGTGCTTGTACGGCAAATCCGCAACCAGACAAACAGGACCATGCAGACGCACATGATTCTTTTCTGAAAAAGAATTTCAGATGATACAATCGCCATAGTGGTAGTGAAGCGTAATCAGTTTGCACGGTGACCATGGCCGAAGGTTCAACCGCTAAATAAGAAAAATGGTTCAGGTGACCTGCTCTTAAGTACTAAAACATCACTTTTTGCAGCACTCCAATTTCTAGATTGCAAAAAACTGAACGGTGCAATTAATGCCTTATCTGTTCAGTAAATAGTTGAAACTGACGCATTAGCTCTGACCTGTGGTATTTACTTTAGATAAACGCAGTGATATGCAAACAAATGCTGTTGATTTTTGAGCGGAGCAGGTGTTTATTTCCAAAGTTGTACGATGACAATATCTCAATCTTTAGGGAAGAGGGTGCGAGTGTGCGACGCCAGTTGAGAGGGGTGTGTCTCGAAGCCGTTGGGACAATGAGACGCCGTCATGCCGAGGGCGGTTCTGAGTGTTGGGATGCACGTGGTCACGCATACAGTGAGCCAGGAAGCGTCTTGGTCTCGTGGAAAAATCTGTGACATCTTGTACGCATCTTCTATTGCTTGAGGAACGATGGCAAACGATCCGAGGATCATGTCCTCTTCGGTGACTCGGGCTCACTGGAACAAACCCAAACATGTAAGTGTTTGAATGGCCAAACTCAATTACAGAGATCCACAGGAGGGATTTTGCAATAGAAAATCATTTGACAGGAAGCTGATGTGATGTGTTAGGTTCAAAATCTGCTGCGTGGATAGTGATCTTTTTGCCCTACACACAAATGAGTTATATTTGCTGTAAATTTAATTTCTAGTTAACATTGTGGAAGTCAGTTTTTGTTGACTTTGAGGGTTTGAGCTGACGATTATTTGAACTGGTGGAGGACTTTGGGAGTACGCAAACTGAAAGCGAGCAAACAATTGCTCTGTACACAAACAGTTTTAATGACTGAATTGACCTGCCTTTACACCACATGGATCGCACTGCTGCTGTTCATCCGGCCTGCAAGCGTGTCAGCCTGACTTTTTCAACTAAAAAACTCAATTTGGAGATTTTGTCTGTGAAAATGTTGTTACACAGCTAAGTACGGCATCTTTCACCTATGGTTGAAGAATGTGGGTATTGTTGTGTGCTTTGTAATGTTGGTTGCAGTGAAAAAGTCAAATACATTCAGACACAGCATTGTTGATAAGCATTAAGCTCCACCACTAATCTGAATCAGTTCCTTTTGTTGGGCAGTCAAAGATATGGCTTTTTCTTTGCCACTCTGCCTTGAAGGCCAGCATCTTGGGAGTCGCCTCTTCACTGTAGATGCCGACACTACTACTCTGAGTAGAGCCTGTTTGTGCTGTTCTTTGGGATATCTCCATTTTATAGACATTTTCTTTCAGGAAATAGCTTGAATTTCTGAGAACAAGAATAGACTTTCAAGTTTTGCATCTTTTTCTGGCCATTCTGAAAGTTTAATCGCACCCACAAATGTGATGCTCCACATGCATTACTAGCTAAGAGGAAGGTCAGTTTTAGAGCTTCTCTAACCAGCTTTACTGTTTTTAGATGTGCTAACATCATTGCACAAGGTTTTTTAATCAGCCATTAGCCTTCTAATACAATTCTCCAAATCAATATACTAATAAAGCAATGAAGTGTTGGTTGCTGGAAATTGGTGTGATTGGCGTGAGGTGTTGTGGCTCTTTTCCGATTCCCTGCAAAATCTCACCCCCCTTCATGCAAACGTACACTTGATTTTTTTTGTGTTGTTTTAATCACCCCGCTCAATATGGTTTAATAAACACATTAGATAGATAGATAGATAGATAGATAGATACTTTATTCATCCCCGAAGGGAAATTCACATTTCCAGCAGCATCCCTGAGCTGAGAACAGTACAATAATAAAGCCAAAAGAATACAATATACAAATACCCAGTGTGACGTGCAAATGCCCACTGTAGCGTGTTATATAGAGTAACTAAATAGTGCTACACAGAATACATATTGCAGTAAGATTCGGTAATATCCAATGTAGGTGGAGTTAAAGAGCCTCATGGCATGAGGAAGAAAAGATCTCTTTAGTCTGTCCGTAGTACAAGACAGTGACAGCAGTCTGTCGCTGAAACTGCTCTTCTGTCTGGAGATAATGCTGTGTAGTGGATGCGAATTATTGTCCATGATTGACCTCAGCTTTTTCGGTGCTTGTCTCTCAGCTACTGTTGTTAGGCTGTCCAGCTCTTTGCCTACAACAGAGCTCGCTTTCCTAGCCAGTTTATTGAGACGAGAGGCATCCTTCTTCTTGACGCTGCCTCCCCAACACGCTGCCGCATAGAAGAGGGCGCTTGCCACTACTGTCTCGTAGAATATTTTCAGGATATTTTCATTATACAGAATAAGATCGTGACATTTGTCCTGTGTGGGTTACTTCTCCTGGGGAGTGAAAGTTAGCCATAACACTTGTGCCTGCTTAACATAAAATTGATCGGAAATGCATCAAAAATACCTGGTAAAAAATCATTGCTAAAAATTCTGGAATAATTTGTGGGCTGCGAGTCCCTCCGTGTGATTTGCAGTTGACCACCGCAGTCTTCTGTGTTCATCAAAACGGATATGATCAAATTCCGAATCGGGCTAAGAAACTTGCCTGCTGGCACAGCACTAAATCACCGTCGTAAAAGTGGTAGTTCTATTCTTCTGTGGTGGTTATTGGTATTTTTTTCAACTCAAATGCCGGTTCAAATGCTTCTTGCCTCTGTCATGGCTCTACTTCTGCCAAGAAAGGTAACATGAAGTCACGTGCAAAGGGTCAATAGCGCCTGGCGAATCATGGACACCCCCACAAAAACCTGAGCTTTTCCTGGAAATTCACCCATATCGTTGATGCTTTGTTATCTTTGTTATCTATGTTTTAGGGTCCTTGGACCTTCAGTTCTAAATATTACAAACATATCACTCTCCTCAGGGGTAGTTCCAGCGGCTTTTAAGTCCGCTGTTATTAAACCTAGCCTGAAACGACCCAACCTTGATCCAGAAAGCTTATGTAGTTATAGACCTGTGTCAAACCTACCGTTTCCTTCTAAAGTACTTGAAAATGTTGTGGCACACCAGCTGAATGATTTTATATCCGAGAACAATCTTTTTGAATCAATGCAATCATGATTCAGGGCTAACCACTCTAATGAGACAGCCCCGAATAAGGTAACAATGATCTTCTACTGGCAATGGACTCCGGCGCTTCATCACTCTTGCTGCTGCTGGACCTTAGTGCTGCCTGTGACACTGTGGACGATATCTTACAAGAACGGTTGGAAAAATTGATTGGTCTCTCAGGAACCATCCTCTTATGGTTCGGATCCTACCTCTCAGATAGGACGCACTGTGTTGAATATGGTGAAATGACATCTGAGCCCTTTAGTGTTACCTGTGGTGTTCCGCAGGGTTCAGTACTTGGCCCCCTTCTTTTCAGCATTTACATACTTCCATTCGGTGATATTATTCGCAAGTATGATATCTGTTTCCATTGCTACTCAGATGACACTCAACTATATCTTCCGATGGAGGAATCTGCCACATTCAACTGTGGGAATTTGGAGGCCTGCCTCACTGAGATAAAAGAATGGATGTCACTCAACTACTGGCGCCTTAACTCTGAAAAGACCGAAATGTTAGTTATTGGTCCATCTAAATGCAGTGACTTGTTCTCAAAAACTGCTCTGAACATTGACAAATGTAATATCACCCAGAGTGACTCAGTCAAAAATGTAGGTGTCATGTTTGACCCTGATCTGTTCCTTCAAACACATGTGACGAATATTTCTAGAACCGCTTTCTTCCATCTTCGCAACATTGCTCAAATTCGTCCTATGCTGTCTCAGTCAGATGCGAAGATTAAAGATCATGCGTTTGTTACTTCCCGACTCGATTACTGTAATGCACTACTCTCTGGACTCCCGAAGTCTAAAATCAAGAGCCTGCAGCTGGTACAAAATGCCGCAGCGACTGAGACTGATTGATTTTGGAAAACAACATTTAAAATTTTCTTTCATGTTTTGATTAAATTGAGAGAATACTAGTGCATGAGTTGGGAACCTCTTTGAGTCACAGCATATATTCTCACACAAAATTTAAGAAAATCGCCAAACCCACTCTACGGACAAAAGCTAATTATTTGGCACATTTTATTTCGCTGTGTGATTTTTGATTAGATCATATCCATGAAAAAAATAATGTCACAGCATGTGTCCCATATCAATATAAATATATTGCTATATTTATGATATTCTAGTGTGCCACGGCACACTGCTTAAAAAACACTGCATTACACTTCCTTTAATGTTGTTTCAGTCAATGGTTTGTTTGACCATCGTAACTGTTCCCCCCTTCCGCAGTTACTTAAGAATGTTGAGATTAATTTTGACTCTTATCTTTGTCCTGAAAAATGGTTTCAAAAGAAGGTTGGAGCAAAGTTCTTTTGTAAGAAGGCCACAAAATACTGTAAACAAACAAACCAATGTATTTACCTGCGGTGCTGGGCGAGGAGAAAAAGGAGTGGGTGTGCCCTGTCTAAAGCTCAGCCAATTCCTACTGCTCACCCAATCAAAGGTTTTTTGCTCGAGCTTTTAGGTATTAAGTTTGTTCTGTGGCTTTTTTTTAAATAAAGTGACTCAACAATGTAGATTGCTTAATGAGCTTCCATACAAAGGATTATTTAACGATTTAAGGCCAAAACTGTCTATTGGTGTGACACCTTTACTCTAAACTGTAGTTGAAATAATGTTCTATGTATACACTGGACCATACCCTTTGGCAGTCAGTAGTGTCTCTACTTTGTACATGTGACAATTAGCTCTGCATGTAATAATACATTAGGCATTTATACAGGTATTTTATCTCTGGGTCACATGCACTCATAAAAAGAGCAATATATGACATGCGAGACAAAGGTCCTTGAAACCCCCGTTTGAGTGATGTCTTTGTGGCACCTCTGAGACTAATTAGATAAAATCAATTTGATTTGATCCAATTAGTTGCAGTTCTTCAAATATGATTGAGTTAGCATTGTGCAACTTTTTCATACTAAAAGAAAAAAATAACGTATGTGCAGTAAGGGTCAATTGTGTTTTTCAGAACAAATTTCACTGGTTGGTAGCGCGTCATTAAGAGCAGCAATAAGAAATCTCAAAACATTTTCTCTCATCTCTCCAGACAACAGAGTTTTTTGCAATGATTGAAAAGATGCAGGTAAGGCAGCACGCATGCCACTGCACTTTGTTGACAGATTCGACAACTAACAACGCTTTGCGCTCCTTTTCGCTCATGCGGCTTGAATTTCGCTTAATGCTGAGCAGGATGACGTTGCTTTCTTAACATTGTTTGTTGCACATTGAGCATTTGAACCCACCCTGGTCTCTGAAGGCTTTTATGCCGCACCTGGTTCAGTAGACAATAGGGCTGATGGCAAATAAACCTTTTGAAAAAGGAACAAAACTTTAGTCCTGTGCATCCGTCCTTGATCCCTTTCTAAAAGGTATCACTTTGTTAATAGATTGGAAATAAAGTCTTTGTGAGGCTATCTTCATTTCCAGCACGACTGAATGCATTCATAATTGGACTTCTATATTAATAAGTGTAATGACATTTTGAAAGAACAATTGTTTTTACTTTAATGGACTGTTTTAGCATTTTTTTCCCCCAATGCAGTTCTCTCCTACTTTAATTTGCTTACCCAACCTTCAGAGCAGTGTAAAATGATTAATACCACATTAAATCATATATTAATTTGCCCCGATTTAGATTACAGCTGTGATTCTCAACACGTCTTAAGCCAAGGAACACTTAAGAAAAGTTATGCCATGCCATCCATCAAATGTTTAAAAATTACAGCGGTTTCATTTCCCTAAAACTTGTTAATCAATTAGCCTAACTTAACAGTACAGTAGAGTTTTTTTTCTAACAAAGAAATGAACAAACAAGAGGGCAAATAACAAATGACGTGTCCAAACAAAATCAAACCTGCCAAAGTCCAAACCAGAAACAAAGACCAAAACTGGAAATGGAAAATGCACAGAAGAAAGAAACACAACTACTAAGAAAATAGCAAAACAAGAAACCAGAAGCAAAAGAAAACAAACCTGACTTGGCAGTGGAAATACAATGACCAAAGTTTTATTTTAAAAAAAAAAAAAAAAAAAAAAAGGGGGGGGGGGTGCTAAATCACTACAAAAAAGTTCAAACCAGAAAGAGGAGCAGAAAACAAACCAAATCAGAGGTAGGAGCGGCAATGGAAATGACCTCTAATTGCTGACCAAAATGTCGTTTTAAAAGGCCAGGATAATTAGTGACAGGAGTGTGGTGATTGGAAACACCTGTGCATAGTTCCAAACCTGGTTGGCACATCCTGGTGAAAGGAGACGTACCAGAACAGGTTATGTTATTCATTTTGGTTAGTACTTTTCCGGTGATTTTAACTTGTATTTTAAGCTTGACCATGTTTATCTTTTGTTTCTTTTTTTTCTGAAAAAAAAAAAGTTAAAAATAAGCAAAAGTTGTCTTTTTTACTACATTCTAACTTTGTTCTTTTTTCATGTAAAACAAAACAATGATTGTTAAATTCAGTTAAATGATGTGAAAAACTATTTGAGGTATTATTTTGTTTGCCATGCAATATTATACAGCGTATCAAACAAAGCAAATGATTAAATATGCATTCCCTATACTTACTCATGAGCAGATAATTAGTATATAGTAAGCAGGGTTCGGTAGGGTTACTTTAACTTGATTACTTTCAATTACTTTTGGATTACTCCAATACCAAATATGCTAATAAAAGACAAAATAAACTATATATCAATAAAATTACTAAATTTTGTGTAGGCTTGGGGAGTAACGGAATATATGGAACGGCAAAAATGATGTTGGCAAGCTGTTTGGATTTATTTTTATTTTGTTTCTGTCGCATTTGATGTTAGTTTTGCCGGAAATCAAAGAGATCAAAGCCAGGAGAGAAAGCTTACCACGTGTTGTGAGTCATAATTTTATTCATATTTAGTTTCTTTTGTCTTTTATTAGCATATTTGGTATTGGAGTAATCCAAAAGTTATTGAAAGTAATCAAGTTAAAGTAACCCTACCCAACCCTGATAGTAAGTATTGTAATCTGCTGCCACCTACTAATATAGATGAATGTTATAATTACTTTGCTGTTTATTTGAAGAAAGCAAAGATGCATTAAACTACCTTAAATGTTTCAGTCAATGTTTTGTTTGATTATTTTCACTTGTACGCAGCATTTCCGCCTTTTCTTTTTCCGCGTCTAACGAATGCTCCGATGCAGAGGTGGCACTTCTTTACCTCTCGCTTCACTTGTGCTACGTGCTAAATGCAGACTCTTTACCATTCCTGACCACTCTCCTCCTGTCTGTATGCCTCCTTCGGTCCCTTCCTATCTTGTTTTCCCTTTGCTTCCTGCTATGCATTTTCAAAGACAAATTCCTTGGGTGACTTTAATGTTTGAGTTGAGATTGATGAATGTATTACCTACCTGTTTTTTTAATCCATCTGTTAGGGGAACAGGATGGATGAGCAGAGATGCACCTTTCCACCCCCGCTCAAGGTACGGACTGTCCTGGAAACGGCGGCATATCCGTCACACCTTAGAAAAAGCTCATCCTTTGAGTTGTGTAAGACGTTTGTAGTCTCGTAAATCAGGATGTTGCCTGTATTGATCAGTTTCTGGTCTATTGAAACCCCAGTGTTACTGTAATAAACCTGCAGTTTTTCACAAGCTTTTTATGACCACTTCCCAGAATAAGGGAGAAAACATGTATTTTCTGTCTTCTTCTTCCAGACGGAGGAGGATTATATTCCCTATCCAAGTGTCCATGAGGTACTGCAGACAAATTGTTTAAGACAATGCAAAGTCATTTGTGGGATTGCTGGAAACAATTGTTTTTGCTTTTAGAATTAGAATTGTCTTTCTTGTCATCAATGGATAACAAGGTAATGAAAACTGTTTCCAACAACATTAGACACAGTAAACCAGAATAAACACCCAATAAAGATTTAAATGAAAAAAGATAAAAAGAATGGTCAGAAATTAGGGCCAAAATACTTACGAGGTAGTCCTTCGGGACTTGCCCATGTTGTAAGTGTAATTGAAACGTGCAATAGGAAAAAACATGAACACGTTAAAAACAAGGAATAGAATCCCTTTTTTTTAATATAAAGCATATATACTTTGTCTTGTCTGTTCAGTTAAATTAAAACAAATGACAAATACCCTCACAACACAGCTTTTAAATCCCTCAGTGGCACCGTAAGACATCATTTTTCATTTTTTTTCTAAAATCCAGCAAATAACACATTTATTGCATCGTCAAGTGTTGTTCCAATATTTATATGTGATTAACCGCTGTGAAATTTGCCAAATATCTTACTCCAAAACATACCCAAAGTAAATTGGTCTCGAAGTTTTGTCAAAAACTAAAATAATCACTCTCAAGTGCTACTAAAAATGTGTACAGTAATCAGAGTTGAAACACACAGAAAGAGGTTCTTATTCTCGCCTGATTTTTTTTCTGCAATCAAATGCCTGCAAAAGAGTGTATCTTGGGCATCTTAGCTGGAAAACAGGAGGGACAACAGCTTGAAGCCTTACCTGGAATCTTATCAGATTTGATCACAATCTGAAAAATTGTCTCCAAGTGTTCTTTCACTGCCCTAAAAACTTTGCATTTGTGTACGGTATTTTGCCTGGGCCAATTTTTAGACATAGTGAAATTGTTGTAGATGTTTAATTCCTCTTTTCATAAGTCAATCAATGTGCACACTTGCGCATAATAATGTTTGCCTAAAAATGAATCACGATTGACTTTGCGTACCACATTTGAATCAGTCACTCTTGGCTAAATATTTTAGAAGCCGAATTGGTCATGAAGGTTTTTTTTTTTTCCCCAATACAGGCCCTCACGGGTTGTCAAAGGCTAAGGGGCCGGTCACACAGCCGTTTGCGGCTGAATCACGGCCAGAAATTTCTGCCTGTGAGGCGGACGCTATTGGACGCTTTGAGATCGCCATACAGACGAGATGCAGCAGTGCTTAACACGCGGTTGGAAATTCGCGCGCGGGTGGCAGCGCGTAAATGTTTTGCGCTGCTCAATTCTTTAGAGCGCAGGTACACAGCCTTTCACGGGTGTATCGAGGCTAATCTACGACCAGAAATTTCTGGCCGTGAAGCAGACGCTGTTGGGCGCTGTTGGACGCTTTGAGACCGCCATATAGACGAGATACAGCAGTGCTTTACTCGCGGTCGGAAATTCACACGCGGTTGGCCGCGCGAAAAAGTTTTGAGCTGCTCAAAACTTTGAGCACCTGTTAACCGCGGGCGGCACACGAGGTAATGACGCGGAAATGACGCGGAACGACGTGCTCTGGCCGCGGCCAGGGCGTGGTTACACATGGGTAGGACGGGAAATTTCAGCAGGTAATCGTGGGTGGAGCATGGTAATAGCATGTTCTGCGCCTGTATCGCGGTGTTATTACGTGAAATGAGCGTGTTACGCGTGTGACGGTCAAACGCCTTTCTCCGCGTATATACAGCGCGATTTGCCGAGCACACGTCAGTTGTGCTCGAGACGTCAAGGGGGTGAACATGGATCCCCGTCAGCATAGTGACCTCGTCTTAATCCATTTTTATTTCTTGACATTTCTTTTCATTTCATAACAAGATAATAAAATCAAAATGAAAAACTATTAGAATAATAACATATTGGCTTCTTCGGTGCCATAGCTTGAAATCATGATCTTCACGTGACTGTGTCTTGAGCGGTTATGATTTCTACAGCCCGGTGTTATGCCGAGAAATACATCCCTGCCGAGATTTGCATCCCCTCGCTACTACAACCACTTTTACCTCGTTTTATCTCACTTTTATATCACTTTTAGGGAATGTAATGGCGAACATATAACCAAAACCAATTCGTCTTGCATTTGTTGGGAATGTAATACAACTTAAACCATTCCGTCTTTGTTTTTGTTGTGAACGTAATCGAACGGTAATGCACACCGTATATAAAATCCTCCCCCCCTCGCGTGAACGGGCATTCTGCTGCGCTTCCAACAAAAGCGATCGTATTCTATATAAAACGCTTATTAAAACAATAAAGCGAGCCAATTATAACAATTGGGAGATCCTAGTCTATATAACGCGTTTATTTAAACAATAAAGTGCGATCGTATTCTACAAAATGCGTTTGTTAACGCGGATGAAAAAGTCACCAACGTCAATGCACGCTTCCAACAAAAGCGATCGCAGCAGAATGCGCGTTCACGCGAGGGGGGGGTTGCGTAGGAGTCGAATTTGGGCACAACACCGGCTCGGGAGCTTTTATAACCGTGGTCCACACGAGAAAATGACGCGGAAATGACGCGATGAGGAAGCGGAACAGTCGCCGGCGTCTTTTTTGCGGGCATACCACCGATGAACAGCGGGTTGGCCAATTTTGCACATTTTCCATCGCGGGCAACCACGGGCAAAAAAAAAACGCAAAATTTTAGCCGTGATTCAGCCGCAAACGGCTGAGTGACTGGCCCCTAAGGAACATGAAAGGAAGCTTGCAATTGGCCAAAGTGGTGTCAATCAAAAAGTTGGAGACAAACAAAAGTGTTGTGTGTAGTCTGACAAATCTGTTTATTTTTAAAGAGGAGTGATGGATGGAACAGATGGATTACAACAAAGATTGTCAAACAATGCAGGAATGCTTTTAGGCCTTTTTATAGTTTAAGGGGATCTTGTTTCAGACTGATATTTCTTGGATGAGTATATAAATGGTCATCATGTCTGGAATCCCAAGAGTTAAGCTTTAGGAACAGAGGAAGGGTTCCTCAAAATAGGGTTGTAAGTTGTACAAAATCAGTAGCTCAGGAGGTAGAGCGCTCGTCTTGGGATCAAGGGATCCCAGTTCGAATCCCGGCTCGTCTGTGTTACATGTCGAAGGGTCTTTGGGTAAGACACTGAACCTCTAATACCCCCAATAAGCAGGTTAGCGCCTTACATGGCTGCAAGGCTGCTATTGGGAAATGTGGAGCACATTGTAAAGCGCTTTGGGAAGTCATTGACTTGAAAAGCGCTATATAAATGCAGATCATTTCATTTCATTTAAACTTATTAAGGCGGGGCCTCAAACTGTCATACCATGGCCTGCAATTGGCGCCCGGGCCGTGAGACCCCTGCACTACACCATACTGTGACACCTAGCGGTCAAATAAAACACTGTCTCTTTAAGAATAATGTTATAAAAAAAGCAGCATATTTTTCAGCCTGAAGCTGACGATGCTTTGTACAGAACCCTATTTGATTGAAAAGTGAAGGTTACGTTGTCCAAGTATAATAACTGCAAAGCACACTTTCTTTCATGCATTTGTAGCATTATTTTGTAAACCTTTTAATCTTTTGTGTTATGTGTCAGATATTTATTTTTTGTCCATTAACAGGCTTTTTAACGTCTGTCCTGACAGGTTTTGGGAAGGAAAAGCCCCTTTCCTCTCATTCTTCTGCCACAGTTTGGCGGTTTCTGGATCGAGGGAACAAATCACGAGCTGAGTCACCATCCGGACTCGTCTGAGCCGCTGCAAACATTGTCTCCAGACACTCGCACCAAGCTTGAACGGAACACGACAGCTACTGTCTACCGCAAACATTTTCTAACAAAGGTATTCAGATAGTAGGGTTGGGGAGTAATGGCATGCATGTAACGGCATTATGTAATGAGAGTTCCAAAAAAAGTAATTGCATTTGTTTCTAATTACAATAAATATACAAATTATAAGTACATTTAGTAGTAATAAGGATTACTTTGCAGGATTACAATTTCATTTAAAACTATATTTTGTATGCGTAATGTGTCGATAGACGAATTGTGTCATTATTTAAATCAGTGACACGGGATAGACGGGGAGAGATTAGGTTTACACACGACGTTCACGAGCCATATCTGTTGCGCTGATTGTACAGACCACTGCAAGATTGACGGTGTGTTGCAGGTGAAAGAACTTTTTGTATTTTCTCCTTTAATGTAGCTTTCATTTTGTTAAATTGGCGTGACCCTGCAGTTTTCTGAGGCTGCTAATGTGTGTGCGTAGTGGGCACTAGGCAGCAAAGTTCCTCGGTAATGATTCATTCAGGGACATTTAGTAAATTTGATTATATTCTTTTTGTATTTTGCTGTATTACGTTGTCAGAATAATTAATTTAGCATAGTAAATCTGAGTACTGTACTTTCAAGAGGTTTGGCATCCCGACTTCAAACAAGTAAACTATTTTGTTAAAAATATAAAAAGTGAACAATTAAAGTATTTAAAACAATACTGGGTTCTTAATATCCTTCTAATGTAAACTCAAACAGAGCATATATTGTCTGCAATGTGAAAGAGAAAGTTGTATTTTTGCTTAATAAACTATACTACGTGCTTAAAATTTGAGCACTTTTTTGTGGTACTACAAGCAATTACCTAAACTTGTTTTCCTCTAATTCTTTTTCAATGTTACATATTTCATTTATGTTAAGCACAATTAATTGATTTTATTTATATAGTTTTTTTCTTTTGTTAGCGTATTTCAAAATGATAGTATTCTGATTATGTTACCGATTACATTTTTCAACATGTAACTTGTAACTGTATCGGATTACATTTTTTAAAGTAATCCCCCAACCCTGTATACTTTTGAAAATATGGTAGCATAATGCTAAAAAAATAATTGGAAACACCATAGGCAGGCTAACACAAATAGCATCCATGATCTGGTGTAAGGCCTTTCACAGTACAATATTTTATGTGTAATAATCGACTACTATCGATACTTTTGACACAACTTTCACACGATGTGTGTATTCAAGTCTCAAAATGGCTGCACCTTTACACTCTGCCCTCAGGAACACTTTAATTACTATTCAGTGGACTGCGCCCTTGGACATCTGGTGTTCTCCCTAAAGTACGAAGTAATCGGTGATCAGGAGCATCTACGACTCATGCTTAGGTAAGTTTAGGCAATCTTAGCATCAAATAAAGCCAATCATCTTAAACAGTGTTTTTGAACCAGTGTGTCGGGGCACACTAGTGTGCCGTGCTACCTTGTCTAGTGTGCCAATAGAAATTGCCCAATGTTATCTTAGCAAAAAGCATGCCGTTGTTCAGTATCTTTCTTCCAGTGACCAGCTAAGTACAGGAACTGTACCGATCATCCATATCAGTAGATGGCATCAGGGTCATTCCTGATACTCGGTGCCAAGAGTCCTAGTGATATGGAATGGTGTATTTTGTGTAAAAATGGGCTTATACTATTTTTCAAAATATTTTCTTGTTTCTTTAACTGACGGTCACCATAGGACACAGTGATCTGTATGGGGGCTAAATTAAATTTAAATCAATTACTCTGATTGTAGTACAAGTACAGTAAAATGCTATATCCCCAGTCATGTTTGATTGACCTCTTTTACAAATATAAGTGTGAAAAATAAAATCATGTTTTTTTTTTAAATAATTTCTGTATTGGCTTTATGATAATATTCCTCACCTGTGTCAATTTCAGTTGTGAGGGCATTTTTCATAGGTTGTGTCCCAGTGCAATCGAGAATTAGTGATCTAAGGTCAAGTCAAGTCAGGTCAAGTCATGTTTATTTATATAGCCCTTAATCACAAGGAGTCTCAAAGGGCTGCACAGACTGTTGCAAACTACAGACTATTATTACTCCATCCCTTGATATAAAACCTACATGAGGGCAAGGAAAAACTCAAAAAGCTCAATATGAGGAAAATGAAGAAACCTTGAGAAGGGGACCGCACATGAGGTAATCCACCTTCCAAGCTGACAAGGCTGCAATAGATGTTGCATTAAAAAAAACGATGGAAAATAAGAATAAAATAATTAAAGTACAATGTAAAGACTAGCTTGCAATGGATGTATCATTAACAGATATTTTCAACATGAAATATAGGTCAGTCATAAGCTAAAGAATGTAAAAATGTTCAAGATTTTGTTATACATGATACCGCTACAGTAGATATGACATTAATTCATTCCTTGATTGTGCTTGTGTCTTGAGCAAATGTTGCCGATTCAAAATAACTAAAAACAAATACATTTGTACCGCTTCTTAAAAGCATCGAAGTTAACCTTAAATAGTTGTAAAACATATCTCTGATCGTTAAAACACATTCAAATAATAAATTAATATCACGATACATTAATAAGATGAATAGAAAAATTATACAATTTAAGTCGTGTTCCTTTTCCTCTGGAAATACTTGTTACTTGTATTTTCTCTTGCAAGTATTTGCTCGAAAGACATCTCATATTTTGAATTTCTCATAGTTTGAGCCGCTCGAATGTAGAGGTACCGCTGTATTTATTTTATAACATATAAATGTGTAGTGACATTTTTCAATGCAACTATGTTTTTGACTTAAATATTTGATCAATTCAGAGTTGGTTTATTTATTTTTTATACTAATTACATTTATCCACCCATCCATTATCTGCACTGCTTATCCTCATTGGGGTCGCGGGGATGCTGGAGCCCATCCCACCTATCTTCAGGCAGTGGACAGGGTACACCCTGAACTGGTTGCCAGACAGTCGCAGGGCATACAGAGACAGACAACTGACTCGCTCATTCACTCCTTGGGACAATTTGGACCGGCCAATTAACCTGACATGGAATGTGGGAGGAAACCGAAGTGCCTGGAGGAAACCCACGCAAGCACGGGGGAGAACAAGCAAACTCCAAAAAGGAGGTTCAATCTCATGACCTCAGATCTGTCCTGCCCCCAATTACATTTAGTCACATGTATATAAGATAAATCAGGACAGCGAGTTTTACACATTTGAAATATAGTAAAACATTGCACATAATTTTACTCGTTACGATTATTTTCTTAGATTTATAAAAAGGAAACAAAAAAGTTAAAACTTATTTATTTTTCACCGGCTGATAATTATTGCTCATTATTTGCTTCTTTTTTTCCCCCAGAAAATTAAGATGAAAAGTACATGGTAAAAGGTTACAAATGTAGAATTCAAATGAATAACCTGTATTACCCCCATGCCATGTTTACCACAAGTGATAAAAAACCTTATATGGTCAATTGAGAAAACATAAGAATTAAAGCCTTAAAAAAACAAAACTCGAGCTGATGATGAGAATTGAAGTTTAAACATTTAAGACTGATTAGGTACCTCATTAATAAAAAGGGTGCTTTGGCTCAAGAAAGGTTGAAAAATACAGATCTAAAATGTTCGACTGAGCTTCAAAAGTGCACCCAGGCAGTGTTATCACATAAGTCATAAAACACGAGACGGCGTCAACACGGGTGTCCTTTCCACAGTAGGGCAACAGATGGACTATTTAGGCCAGGGAGTGGGTGTGGATCAAGTGAGAGGAAGTTGGATAATGGCCTGTACCGGATCCAGCCCATCTGATTGATTCCGAGAAACCTCACGTTACTTTTCAATTGGTATATGAGATGTATTTTATGACTTGCCCAGGACCAAGCAGAAAACTTACCACGATGTCATCCCTATCTCCTGCTTGACAGAGTTTCCAAATGTGGTCCAGATGGCCAAGGTGAGACTGATTTACAGATGCTGGTCATACCAGAATGTTTTACACAACGTGCTTTTTTACCATTAGCTCGTCTGTGAAGATGTCAATGTGGACCGCTTCTTCCCTGTGCTTTATCCCAAAGTAAGTCATCAGCACTATTGGGAATAATTCCGTTATAAATAATAGCATTTTTTTTTTCAGTAACGGGGTAACCCAACTAATTGTTAGCCGCAGTTACAATGCCATTACCGTAACTGCTGGTCAAAAGCGGTGCACTGTGTACGCTTTCGTGCGTGTATACTTACACTTTTGTGTGTATTTACATACATTTTGTGTTTCCGTACATTTTTGTGTGTGTTTCCGTACATTTTTGTGTGTGTTTAACTTATTTTCGAATTAATCGAAATATTTACTTTCCCGGGTTACTTTTATTATAGTGTAATTCAGTTACTTTAAAAAAAAAAGTACTGAGTAACTTCAACTAATTACTTTTTTAAAGTAACGTACCCAACAATGGTCATCAGTACGTGAATAATTCAAATCACTGTAAAGTAAGATTAAATATGGATTTCAAATGTGGCTGCAAAATCACTTCCAAGTAGCCAAAGTGGCATGGCACAACGACGAGGCACTAGAAGTCATGCATATTACCACTGAATATGCGGGTAATTAAATCTAAAATGACGGACTCTAACAGACCACCAAACGCAACTCACACGCTGGATTAAATTATCTTATCCTCTTCTTTCTTTCTCCGAATGACAATCATGCGGTTTCAGTCAACTAAAGCACTTGATTTTTTTTATGGATATTGTGTATTTAGTGCCTCCTAGTGGTAAAAAATCAAATCAATACTATTTTTTAATGAATGAATAATAAGCAAAAATACATGAACTATCTTATATGCATGTTTAAAAATACTCATAATTTTCTATTTTTTTTAACATTAATTGAGGCTCACCCACAGGGAGCTGAAACAATTTTTTTCCAGAGGGACCAAAAATTTAAAGAAAATGGTTCGGTTTTTCCACTCAGTAGTTTGTATTCTTCCTTGAGCTTTGTAGCATTCATTTTTTGGGTTGCAATCAATATGTCAACATCAACTGGCCAAATATTACACGTTTCATTTTAATAGATACTTTTCCAGATCTTAAAATGCACAGAACACATTCACTTCCGACAGTTTTCTATTCCACCTATCTACCCTGGTCATATACCCTGAGAGAGGTGACTGACAGCAAGACAAACGCATACACAAAAAAAGAAAGGGAAAAAAAAGGAAAAAGTAGCGAAGAACAACACATTTGACAATGGCCAACCAAAATGCCTAAACACCCAAACAAGTTAAGCACCTCAGAACCCAAGTTCGTCATGCTTTTGTCCCTCCAGATGAAATGGGACACAAGAAAGCAGCCATGTCACATGGGTCAGGGTGACACAACACACTCTTCTGTTCAACAGCAGGGAACGACAGCTTTCACTGGTTTACCCCTGCTGCATCATACATGTGCCCTGCCCATCCCTGAGATCGCGTCCAAACATCCCACTATTTTTTCAAAACACCTCTCTACTCATTCCTATCACCAACAAGAGCTCTAGCTTCCACTATATTTAGACCTCTTCCCTGCAGTGCACTCTTAACACCATCCATCCACGTCAATCGCGGCCTTCTTCTTGGTCTCCTTCCATTTACTTATGCTATGTAGATCCTCAAGGTTTGCTCCTCATCCATCCTCTCCATGTGTCCAAACCAACCAAGTACTTTCTTGTCCACACGCTTGCTTAGTTCCATTACTACATCATTTCTGTCTCTCACGATTTCATTTCTCAATCTATCCAAAGTTATCACTCCTAACATACTCCTCAAACACTTCATCTCAAAAACATTTAATTTCCTTCTCAAATCTGCATTCAGGGCCCCATTCTCTGCACCATACAGCACAGTCGGCACAATCATTCGGTCCTCTCTAAATATCCATACTCTTGTTATCACTCTCCTCAGAGCACCCAAAACCTTGCTTCTTTGATCACTCTGTGCAATACCTCGCACTCCATTCCACCAACTGCAGCCATATCACAACCCAAGTACCTAAAGCTTTCAACTTCTTTCAGCACATGTCCATTCAACCTTATTTCCAACGCCATGCCCAATCCATCACGTGAGCACTTCATCACCTTACTCTTCCCAACATTCACACATACGTCTATCACACACGCTTCCAAACTCCATTACCAACCTTCGCACTTTTTCCTCAGAATCAGCCACAAGCGCTGCGTCATCTGCAAAGAACAACTGACTTACCTGCCACACAGTTCCACTGTTATCCAACACCTCTACACCTCTGCCAGATACTCTTGCATTCACCTCTCTCACAACACCATCCACGTACACATCAAACAGCCATGGCGACATCACACACCCTTGTTTCACACCAGTCAGCACCAGGAACTACTCATTTGTCTCACTCCCTACTCTTACACATACTCTGCTGTTCACATAAAAACTCTTCAATGCTTCCAACAACTTTCCACCCACTCCATACATTACCATCACTTGCCACAATGCCTCTGTATCAACTCTGTCATACGCCTCTTGTCCATGAAAGCCAAATAAACATCCTTACCTTTTGCAAAATATTTCTCACACACCTGTTGTACTGCAAACACCTGATCCACACATCCTCTTTTCTTTCCTGAAACCACTCTCTCCTCCATCACCACCTCATCTGTTCTTCCTCTCCCTCTCTTAATCAAGACTTTTCCATTATGCTTACCCGGCGATGACAACAAACTGATAACTCTCGAATTGCTACATTCATACGTATCACCTTTACCCTTATACAATGGCACCACACATGCACTACACCAATCGACAGGAACCACACCACTTAAAGAGCATACATTCAACAAGCATACTAACCAGTCAATCATAGCCGTACCACCTTTCTTTAAGAATTCAGCAGTACAACCATCCCACCCAGGCGCCTTCCCCCCTTTCAATTTTTTCACTGCCTCTTGCGCTTCCCATGTTTCCACAGGCTTTATATTTAAATCACCCAACACGGGTATTCTCCCCATACCTCTGATCACCTTGACTCTCACTTCTCTCCCATTCTTCAAATTCAGCAACTCCCCTGCAACAAGATCTGACTTAGTCAGTCCTCAATTACATCAATTATCATCTGCATCTTTTCCTGTTTTCTTCTGCAGGCCTCGCGACTTATTGTGACCTTTGATGAGCACGTCATAAGCAACAACTTCAAGTTTGGGGTCGTCTATCAGAGATTCGGCCAGGTTAGATATTTAGACTCAATTTACATACATACATTGTGGTTGCTGTGGTTGTTTGAATTTATTTACAGAAATCAAAGCCTTTTCTGTCACCTGACATTAGTCAAGTTGACTTTTTTTAATTGGTTCTTTGTGAAATAAAATCTTGCAAAGCTTGTCTAGTGAAATTTGAGTGTGCAAACGAGTGATGGCTGTCAGTGTGGGGAAAAAAAACCTGTCAAAGGTATGTTTGGAAAAGCTAGCAATATGCACAAAATGTTCAGTTCAGTCACATCATGTTAAAAACCTTGCATTTTATAAACTAAATATTTGAATTGAACATTTAAAGCCCCAATGTGTAATATTTGACCACTAGATGGTACTGTGTTAACTGGTGGCTAACCCTAACGCAGACAAACATGGCGCCACCTACGTGAAGATTCCATTGGGTAAGAGTGTGGAGTCTAAATACGACCACTTACGTGTGGGAGAGCTATAAAAGTTGGCTAACGCTAGAAAATACCCCAGGCATGAGACTTGTTGAGTTTTCTTTACAACTGCAGTTGGAGGGGGAGCTCAGAGGAGCGAGGAATTTACCCGCTTTCTTTGCTTGATAGTCGAAACTCCCTCTGACCCTCCCCACTTCTGCCTCTGTGTTTTTATTGAAGTCACAAGGGTGTAACAGTACTGTGACAAAGAGAAAAGACCGCCCCCCTGGAAAAGTACCAGCACTTTTGAAAAAAAAAAAAATATATATATTTATAAAGACAGGAAGACTAAGACGCCAAAAGGGCTATAAAACTGATAGAAATACACACCTTTTGAGCAAATGCGTTTAAGCCAACTTTACACAGAGAACGTAAAAGAAATGCACATTTCTCACCCTATTTTAAAATGAAAATTAACAATGGTATGATAGTTCATGTATTTTTGCCTAGTATCCACTTGTGAATCACTTTTACGCACCATTGATTGACTTCTGGAATAAGAAGTTAAACATTTACAACTTTTTCAAATTGTCTAAGAAATTGACTATAGTAAAATACACAGTTGCAGAGCGTAAACTGGTCATCTCAAAATGTCCACTTTTGGAAAGCCTAGTTCTACACTTAGAAAAAATGTGCAAAAGCCAATGGCTTAAAGCTATTGTCCCACCTTTTTCCAGCTAAGATGCCCAGGCTACACTCACCTGCAGGCATGCAATTGCAAAAAGAAATTTAGACGAGAGTAAAAACCTATTTCTGTGTGTTCCAACATTGTCAGAACGTGGTTTCTTCTATTGTTCATTTAACTTAAAACTATCTTATTTTGTGTTTTTTTAGCATATTTGGTATTGGAATAATCTACAAGTAATCTAAAATAATCACATGAGATTACTTTAGTATCATTGTATTTGGATTACATTACTGATGAGTTTTTACAACAGGTAACTTGTAACTGTACCAGATTACGTTTTTAAATCACCCTCCCAATCCTGTCAAAGTATTCACAATACTGCCCCTTTAAGGAGGTCTTTATCATTTCAATGTTGGCAAAGCATGTCGTTTATACGAATGCCGTAATTTCATAGCTCATCTTGCAAATTCAAATTTCCCATTTCCTCCAAGACATGTTCAGCGCTTGTTTCTTAATGATGACATTAAGTCAGTGCACTGCAGATGCAGATTTCCACAACAAAAGATGAAATTATTTGCGAACTGGCAATCTTTTTAAAAAATCAAATTGTATTATAAAGCGTTCCATGTTGTATTGTTGGAAGATGATACCTGAAGTGATATCTGCAGTCTTAGGTTTTCTATACTTTGCTTTGTTTTATGTATTTTTAATTTTGTTTTATTTCATGAACGCTATGTTATTTTTTCCCCTATTGGATTTCAGTTCCCTGTTACAAACTTGCCTTCAAGATCGCACTTGATTCTGACTAATCCTGTTTTTTTGTCTTTTATTTGATATATCTGTGGTCAAATCACTGTACGTATTTGAATTTTCATCAAACTTTAGTACAAATCACACACAAATGCCTTTCAAAATAAAACAATGTCCTTGTTTTAACTGGCAAGGAATTGACTTGTATGTTTTGCTGTTTCACACTTCAAACAGAGACACAAAAAAAGATTTCCTCCTTTTGCAGAGAATGTTTTTCTCTTTAAATACTTTTTTTCCCAATGTGTTTTTAACTTGTTTTTCATGTTTAATAAGATAATAAATAACCATTCTTGTCTCATATGGCTACGGGCATTATTTTCAATTTTTTTATTGTTGTTTCCCATTAAGTTTTAAAAAATGAATGAAAACATGTTTTATCTTCAACATGAAAAAAATATTTCATCTAAAGGTTTTTCTTATTGTTTTACAGAAGGAAGTACGGTAGAAAATGTGAAAAAAAATGGGAGTTAATGACAATAAAGTAAGAAAAAATACGCTTTAAATAAGCAAAGGTTTCTGCTGTTGGTCTCAATTTTTTTTTTTACTTTATTTTCTGAACACAGAGCAACACAATTTTCAGTCATCACTGATTTATGTCCACTAAACATGTTTTTTTGGGGCGCAGACTTCAGAGGAGGAGTTATTTGGCAACAGCCAAGAAAGTCCTGCCTTTATGGAATTTCTGGAGTTCCTCGGAGACAAAATTGAGCTCCACAACTTTAAAGGGTAAACTTCAGAAACACAAATGATAACTGGTTGTATCTATATTCTTCAAGTTTTTTGTCTCAGGTTTATTATTATTTTCCTTATAAGGTATTGTTTTTATTTTAAATATGAACCATGCTTAAAATGAGCAGAATTATCTCTTATGAAAGAGAACTAATAATTTTGTTCCTTTTAGTTATTATTTTTCTTGATAAAATAAGTGATCATTTTATAGTCTAGTACAGGGGTCTCCAAAGTGGTGGCTATTTATTTGGCGTTTGACTCTTTTAGGTAGTTATCCAGCTCCCTTTTAGCTTTTTACCTGACTTCCTGTGCAGAGTTTGTATGTTCTCCCCGTGTTTCCTCCGGGCACTCCGGTTTCCTCCCACATTCGAAAATCATGCATTTCAGGTGAATTGGCCGGTCCGAATTGTCCCTAGGTGTGAATGAGCGAGTGAGTTGTCTGTCCCTGTGTGCCCTGCGATTGGCTGGCAACCAATTCAGGGTGTCCCCTGCCCACTGCCCGATGATTGTTGTGATGGGCTCCAGCACCCCCGCGACCCTACTGAGGATAAGCGTAGTGTAGCTAATGAGATGAGATGAGATCAGACCTTTCTAGCTGACCATCAAGCTTTTTTAGCTATTTAGCAAGCTATCTAGGTAGCTTTCTACATGTTTTGCATACTTTCTAGCTAACATTTGCCCTTTTTTTGCTAGTTATCAAGCTAAATGTTGCCCTCTTTTCTATCCTTCTATCTAGCCTTTATTTTTCTTATCTGGCTATTTAGTTGGCTTTTTACTCTTTTACCTAGCCATCTAGCTCCCTTTTTAGTTCTTTACCTGTTTACATGTATTGACAACTATTAAGCTACCCTTTAAGCTATTAAGCATACAATCAAGCTAAGTTGCTATTTTATAAACTCATCTCAAACTGGGTGACCTTTGCGCTAATTAGTAATGAATTACGATCTTGCAAAAACAGGAGAGGACTGTGCAAGAAACCATCACAGTCCCAAATTTCAAATCTGCTCTGAAAAGCCCCTCCACAAGTTTTCATTTTTATTAAATCTTCTAGGTTACAAAAAGCAGAGCCAGCATAAAGGGTGTGGGGTCAAAGAACAGCAGCACGATTGGCCCATTGGTGTTTAGTGTCATTGTCACTATCATAATAGTCAAAATAACGAACAACAGTGAGGTGTAATAGTCAAAAACATTGAACTAGTATCCTATGCAACCTTCTTTGCAGGTGTCCGATGTTAAAACAGAATAAACTTATAAGTAGAAGGATCAAATTGATATGCCAGCAGTAAAGAAAAATGCTACTTGCAAAAAGATTTACTTGATTATTTACTACATTTTTGCAGTGTACATTTTATAGATAGTCTACTGATTGTCAAATTGCGTGCGTATGTGTGTTAGATTCCGGGGAGGTTTGGACGTGACTCACGGACAGACCGGCACTGAATCCATCTACTGTAACTATGGCAATAAAGAGGTCATGTTTCACGTGTCTACGAAGCTGCCCTACACAGAGGGGGATGCGCAGCAGGTATCGTAAGACAACACCGACACACCTTTGCCTGGCACACATATTTCTGCTTTTAGTTGATGGCGTCAGCTAGAGAAATATATTACAAAATAATCGTACGTGAGAAAAATGAAATACAATGCTATCATTTGCAGATTTTAATTTTTTTACTTGTTTTTTTTTCTAGCACAAACTGATGCTGTTTTTTGATTGCAATGCAAAGGATTTACAAGCAAGTCACTATTTGAACACACTTACTTTGTTGGTACACTTTTTTTGGTAAACTAATTAATAAAGAAGATAAGTTTATACTTTAGTGCAATGTTTGTCACTCAGTGTGCCAGTGTTTTCTCCCACTGATCAACCGAGTAACTGACATTCATCCTTATCAGAAGGTACAGCAGATTACTGTTTAAGGATACTGTTTAAGATTTCACTGGAAAAGTAATAAAATATATCAAATAAAGTCAAAATGTTGAACCTATTTTTTCTGATTGTATTAATATTGTCTCATTTTACTAAAATAAAATAAAAGTGGAAAACATTAAGAATCAGAAAAAAACTATTTTTGTTAAAATAGCAGATACTTTTTCCTCATATTGAGTATTATTGTTGTTCTAGAAAAACAACTTTATAACCCTGACCTGAAAAAAAAAAACGGTTTAAAATGTAGTGAAATCCAAAATTACTGCCGAAGTATTAATTCGAATGGATATACAGTGGGACCTCGCTACTTTGCGCTTCCATGTTCGCGGGTTCAGAGCTTTATTTTTTTTAAGCATTTTTGAAGGGGCGTCGCTACTTCGCGGACTTTCACTTTTCGCGGGTGGGTTTTGGTCCCCATTAACCGCGATAACCGAGGGATTACTGTACGAACTTGTGAGCCTCGATGACCACAAATGACAAGAAATATACTGTAATTTGAATGAATGAATAAATGAATGAATGAGTGAAACTTTATTTCAAACATGAGAAAAACAAAACCACAAGTCAAAAACAATGTTAACGTAGCAAGTCTGAAAAGGAATAGGAAGAATCATATGCTTATTTAATCCTACCCCTTTGACTTTCTTAATAAATGTGTCTCACAGCAAGATCGCCTGTGTATTTCCAGATAATAAACACCTCACGAATATACATATTTACATAGGTTCATATTACAAGACAATAGGGAAATAATAATAAGAATTAATAAAAAATATGAATCAGTTTTCTTTTGTATTTTGAGCTTTACAAAACAAATCACATCAAAGAAAGTAACAAAAGGTAGGGGAGATAACATGCTTATTTGGTCCCACCACCTATTCAGTCTTATCGTTTGCTGATGCACAGTCACATTATTATCATTATCATCATCATTATTATAATAATTTTAGCTAAAAAAAACATTGAAACTGGAACTAGAAAATATTTTCCAAATATTCTCGACAGACGTTGTGGCCTGCAATTACTATTGAAGAAAATGTGTGCCATGGCTCAAAAAAGGTTAGGAAACACTGGTTTTGTAGACACTCAAAATAAGAAGGGAAGACCTCAATGATTGTTAAACTTGCGAGGAGAAAAGGAGAAGACTGTACAAAAATGCTCAGGATCCAAGATTTCAGCATGCAATTTATGATGCATATTGATACCAGCTTAAAGATCGGGTATCAAATTAAAAAAAATAATAATTAAATTTGCATATTTGTATTACAAAATTGTTTTTCATTCCAGTTGCAGAGAAAAAGGCACATCGGCAACGACATTGTGGCTATCATATTCCAAGAGGAAAACACTCCCTTTGTGCCGGATATGATCGCCTCCAACTTCCTCCATGCCTACATTGTGGTTCAAGTGGTCAATCCGTGTTCGGAGAATGTACTCTACAAGGTAAAAAATTAAGGAGTTAAATCTTCTTATTAAAAAAGACCATTAAGTCATGAGCTGAATAATCTGTTGCCTCGTGAGGCATGCTATAGTGTCAAACAGGATCTTGGGGTTATTTTTATGTGCATCAATTACTCTAGAGAAATAGGCTGTTTTAGCAGCGGCAAGAGCTGCTTATGGTGTAATAATAGTCTGTAGCTTGCAATAGTCTATGGTCTGTGTAGCCATTCGTGACTTCTTGTGATTAAGGGCTAAGCAAATACACTTGACTTGACTTAAATTGTTGTTTACTTTGAGTTATTATTAACACAGTTTATCCATAGTTTCAAAAGTGGCTTAAAATTGTTGCTCGTAGTCTCTGTTGCCAATATGCTCAAGTGCTGTCAGTATATAAGATGCCAGTTGCCTCTCAAACATTCACTTTTCCTTTGGATAGATGGATACTTTATCCATGACGCAGGGAAATTTACATTTCCAGCAGTATCTTTGTGTTAAACAATAAGATATAGAATACAAAAATACCCAATAAAACGTGTGAAATAAGGAGCATTTAAATAATGTTCAAAAATTAGACGCTGTAATAAAAATAGGATAAAATGTGGGGTTGGGGTCTAACGTGGGCTTATACTCCTCCGGGTGGAGTTAAAGAGCCACATGGCATGAGGGAGAAATGATCTCAGTCTGTCCGTGGAACAAGTCAGTGACAGCAGTCTGTCGCTGAAGCTGCTCCTCTATCTGGAGATGATGCTGTGTAGTGGATCTAGTGAATTGTCCATGATTGACAGCAGCATGTTCAGTGCCAGCTACAGTTGTCAGGCTGTCCAGCCCTGTGCCCACAACAGAGCCTGTCTTCCTCACCAGTTTTTTAAGACGAGAGGCATCCTTCTTAGTGCTGCCTCCCTAACACGCTGCCTTAGAAGAGGGCGCTTGCCACAACAGTTTGATAGAACATCTGTAGGAGCTTTTTGCAGTTGTTTAAGGACGCCAACCTTCCGAGGAAGAACAGTCGTCTTTGTCCTTTCCTACACAGAGCTTCTGTGTTGGCAGTCCAGTCTATTGTCCAGCTGCACACCCAGGTATTTGTAGGTCTGGACAAACTATACATATTCTCCTTTGATGGTTACAGGCTCCGGCTGAGGTCTAGGCCTCCTAAGGTGCACCACCATCTCCCTGGTCTTGGTGGTGTTCAGGTGCAGGTGGTTAGCCTCACTCCATTGGAGAAAGCCCTGGCTCAATTTCCTGCACTACTCCTTCTGCCCACTTCTGATACATTCAACGATAGCAGTGTTGTCAGCAAACGTCTGCACATGGCAGGACTTAAAGTTGTACTGAAAGTCCAACGTATACAGGGTGAACAGGACCGGAGAGAGCACGTCCCCTGCATTGCTCCCGTGCTGCTCACCACAGTGTCAGATGTACAACCCCCCTGTCTCACTTACTGGGGTAATCCATGCTACAAAGTGTGAGCCTACTCCCATCTCTGTCAGTTTACAACTAAGTATCAGAGGCTGTATGGTGTTGAAGGCACTGGAGGAGTCCAAAAAAGTAATCCTTACAGCGCCCCTGTCCAGGTGGGAGAGGGATCGGTGTAGCATGTAGACTATAGCGTCCTCTACTCCCACCTTCTCCTGGTAGGATAACTGCAGAGGGTCGACGACGCGGCGGACCTGTGGCCTCAGGTGGTGTAGCAGCAACTGCTCCATGGCCTTCTTCACATGTGATGTCACGGTGACTGGCCTGAGGTCGTTGAGATCCTCAGGTCGTGGTTTCTCTGGGAATGGGTTGATGCAGGATGTTTTCCACAGCTGAGGGACCCTGTTCCAGGCTCAGGTTGAAGATGCACTGTATAGGGTCTCCCGGCTCCAATGCACAGGTCTTCAGCAGTCGGGGGAGGATACTCCATCTGGACTAGCTGCCTTGCTGGGTCACAGCCTCTTCACCTCTCCACACACCTGGGCTGCAGTGATTTTGAGTGGGGTGAGGGGGGTGGGGAAATTTCTCTGCACGAGAAAGCAAATCTTCCTTGGCAAACCCAACAACGAGCATTATCTTCTGTGTGTAAAGCTTCTACTGTATTGTCATTCTTTGATAATGTAGTGCATGCTTTTTGAAGGGGGACCCAACAACGAGCATTATCTTCTGTGTGCAAAGCTTCTACTGTATTGTCATTCTTTGATAATGTAGTGCATGCTTTTTGAAGGGGGGATAGCTTTTCTAGTTCCAAGGGGGGGGTGACAGAAAAGTGAGAAGCACTGCTCTAGCACAACTTGTTTTTTTTTCTGACCTTATTTTAATTTTTCATATGATGCAGCCAGCTTAGTGATGGACATTTGATTTCTTCCTTTATCATAGTGCCAAATTGTTTACAGTTAATTACAAAATATGAACAATAAAGCGTATTTATGTCAGATCACAAGTGATTGAACACAATCTTTTTACCTTAAAGACACTAATAAAATTGCAAAATTGTATTTTGAAATGTGTTTTTTTCACTGTTAAACTGATTTATTTCATGTACATCAGTAGGCATAGGAACAAGCAGTAACATATTTGCATGATTGATAACTTTATAGTTTAACAGATACTCAAAATAAAGAGGGAATACATCAATTCATTTTGATCTTAGAAGCAGAACGAGGGAAGACGGTACAAAACCCGCAAGATTGTAAAAATCCAACCAACTTCCTCAAAACCTCTCCTTTTCATTAAAGTCTCAAGTTACAAAATGATCAACCCTAAATGGTGTAGATATAAAAAAACAGTAACAAGATTGGCAAATAGTGACGATAATGCAAACAGTGCGAAAACTCTTAATACTAGTCAAAAATAATGAGCAATAATGTGCAATCATAGTTAAAATAACCCAGTCCTGGTAAACTAAGCAATATTCTTTCTGGGTGTTTAACAGTCAAAATGGAACCACATTCTTCAATGTAAGCAACAGAATAAAAACAAATGTCCGAATAAACAAACTATTTTCTTATCAATGATGTAAGACAATTTTTCCCCGTGAGTACACCTAACTCAAGTTCTTAAATTTCGTGGACTTTTAAATGTTTGCCAATATATCTCCATACTTGTTTTTTTTTGCAGGTGTCTGTGACAGCACGAGACGATGTCCCGTTTTTCGGCCCTGCTCTCCCGAATCCTGCCATCTTCAAAAAAGTAAGAAAGCGACGACCCGTGAAGGAACCATTTCACTTTTACAGATTTTTCTGGATGAAACGTCTTCCTGCAGGGCCTGGAGTTCCATGATTTCCTTTTCACCAAACTCATCAATGCTGAATACGCTTGCTACAAAGCTGAGAAGTTTGCAAAGTTGGAGGTGGCCTTTCGTTCCACTGTCTTTGTTTTCCTTCGCTTTTCGACACTTGTGCAGACCAGTGTTGAGTTTTTTTGAATGTTTGTTAGGAGAGGACGCGGTCAGCCTTGTTAGAGACGCTATACGAGGAGCTGCACGTCAATAGCCAGGCCATGATGGGCGTCGGGGTGGATGATGACAAGCTGGAGAACGGCGGAGGAGGAGGAGGAACTGGCTTCTTTGAATCTTTTAAGGTAAAAGGCCAGACAGCAGCAAAGGCTTTCCACGTCAACCTCGCTTTCCTTCCCAGTGGTGCTTCCACTCTTGGCAAAAACACACACACACACACGAGGCAAGGAATAGTTGAGCATTCTCAGAAATCTGCTTTGAGTTTGTTTAAAATGGGAGCAAATTTGCCATTTGTTCTCAGAATGTCTAACTATTTTTTACAGGGTCAACAGCGGTCCCCAACATTTTTGCGCCATAAAAGCTCTCATGAAATTAAACATAATTTTGCCTTTAATTCAAGAGCGTAGGTTTGATCTTTGCATTGGTGGGAGGATTGGAAATTTTTTAAAGGAATCACTAAGTGATTACCTTACAAAACAATGATTGCTCTATATTGGTGCCAAAATGACACCCTTGCTTCAAATACAAGTTAATGCACCACACCTAAAATGTTTAGTCAATTAAAGTAACTTGGCTGTTTCTCTGGCTGTGGTGTTTATTGAAAATGAGCGCATTTTTGACTTTAATTGCTACACTTGAACACTGAAATCACTATTTTTTTCTGGCATTATCCAATTTCTAATGTTGTTGAGAAAAAAACAGCAAGAAATGCTAGCCAAGACTTGAACACACTCTTTTCCATTGGCCCAATTTGTTTTCGGGATATAAAGTACATAAGATACAAGTTCATGGTCGCATGTAATTGCAAGATGTTAAGTTTAACTGTAAGCAGTAGTTAAACTCATAATTCACATGGCAGGAACCTTGCTGCAAATAATTAGCATACAGCAATAACTTTAACTTTCTGTTAAAGCTGTTTTCTTCTGATATTTACCCCATAAAATGGAAAATATCCCGTCTGTGACTAACCACCAAATGAAAAAAAACGTGGTTTTGGAATATAAAAAATATTTCATAACATTGTAACAACAATGTACCGTATTTTCCGCACTATAGGGCGCACCGGGTTATAGGGCGCACCCCCAAAAAATAGTTTTTGGTCCTATATCTTCCATACATAAGGCGTACCGGATTATAAGGCGCTACAATGGGAACGTCGACAAAACAGTCAGATAGTTCAGTCAAACTTATTTCCCCCTTAACGTTCCAAAAGCTTCCAAAGAAGCAAATACGTGTCGTAGACATGTGCGGATGCGTTGTCCGTACGATGTCACTCAAATGCATCGTTCCAAATATCATTCGGAAGGTTAAAGTCTTGGGATTCAAGAAATGCCAACCATTCCTTAGTTTCTATTTTCTTTTTCGCTAGCAACTTTACTGTGCATATGACAATAATCACTTGGAATTGAGTTTAATTTAAAAAAGACCCATCACAGAAACATCGATATCACTCTGAAACAAGATACTGGGAAAATATATAGCCGGAGTAGCTCACCGAAGTCGTTGCGTTCAATAATAATGTGCAACCATGGTCCTCTTATTACCTTGAGTGTAGTAAATCCAGGAGAGTAAAATATTTACAAAGACAGTACAGAATAGTAAAATACTGTTTTCTCTATGCCGTCAACCCAACATGCTATTCACATTCATCTTTTTCGGCCAATTGCAGGCTTTGTTTTGCCCCTTTAGCCTATGCCAGCCTGTAAATGATAAAAAAGGATCCACCCTCTTTACCTGCAAATAACTTTCGCCAATAGTGATCGATTCAACTGATGATTGACACATCTTTTTCGGCCAATTGCAGGCTTTATTTTGCCCCTTTAGCCTATGCCAGCCTGTAAATGATAAAAAGGATCCGCCCCCTTTACCTCCGAATAACTTTAGCCAATAGTGATCGATTCAAATGATGATTGACACATTGGTTAGCCAATGAAACGCTGGTATATAAATCCCAGCATACACCGCGGACTATTTCGCGTTCGGGGGGGAAATCTAGTCGGCGGCTGCTTTCATTAGTTGCAAGACTTTGCGACTTAATAATGATCCATATATAAGGCGCACTGTATTATAAGGCGCACGGTCAGCAATAGTTAGACATTCTGAGAACAAATGGCAAATTTCCTCCCATTTTAAACAAACTCAAAGCAGCTTTTTTCACTTCAATTTAGTAGAAATTGTGGTATTCCTTCTGGTGTAAATTCTTTGGCCACTTATGGGCAGTCTAATTAAGAGGTGACCATACAGGATATACATAAAGGAAAAAGTCAAATTATTTCGGAACAATAGTCTCGTCCAGGGGTCGGCAACCCAAAATGCTCAAAGAGCCATATTGGACCAAAAATTTTAGAGACTTGCATACCCCTTGTACTGAATGTAACACATGCTGTATTTTATCTATGTTAGCATTATTAGCCAAATATCAAAATGACTACGTTGATGCAGCGCATCCATTGAAGAATGATGCCCCGCGTGACTACTGTTTCAGAATACCACATCAATTTTAACTTCATTCCAATATTTGTGAATTACAGTTTAATTCATTTGATAAAATGAAAGAAATGCAACAAAGAATCAAATTTTTTTAGGTAAATTTTATTTTGAGGATTCGGTAGACAACAACAAAATGAAACATGCATAACGTGCCCCCTATCCAGGTAATGATGAGAGTGCAATAAAACGCAGCATGCATATATAAAAATCAAACTTAAAAAAACAGCAGCTTGGCTTGGACCATACAGCTATACTAACACGGGACAGTGAAGAGAGAAAAACAAGCTGAGGAGGAGTTTAATCCAGAAACCCACGACCTCACGTCACAATATGACTTTGCTGTGTTCAAGGCGACCACCAGTATAGCGTTTTTTTACAAGCCGATACCAGTGAGAGAGCATAACATAAAAGATCTTTTTCAATCTGTAAACATTTTTGGGAAACGCGGCAGGGAACCTCTTGTTTGCTGACCCCTGCTTTAATCATTTTTCTAGACAATAAACTTTCTAGTTTCCATTCAATAAAGCCCAGTTGAATGTTTGGGACCACTGTGACTCGGGTTGACACTATAAACCCCTTTTTGTCCTTTTTATTTTCCCCCTCTCTGGCTACTGAGATATTCTCGAATGATTCTCAGGATGATTCTTGGCCCCGCTCATAATGCTTTCACTTTTTCAACTTCATGCTATCTTGCTGTCTATGTGCTTTTCAAACTCCAAATGTGTCTGCTTTTCCACCCTCATCTGCGCTCGAAAACATTTGGTTTTTGGGGCTTTGCTAAACTTGCACGTTCTTCCTATAGGCTCAGGATACATCAAGCGAGCCACTTCAAGGGCTTACATTTTCTTCCTTGTCTTTTATGACAAAAATCAAATTGGAATCGGGATCAATGAATGAACCTGATTGTCAGCAAGAATTGTATTTAAAATAAGGGCTCTGAGTCAGAATCAACCATTTCTCCAACTTGTAGTCAGCAAGCCACCAGAGGGCGAACACATTTATGGATACTGAAAACTTCCTTACCAGTAATTACAAACTGGCAGACAAATAAAAAAAAGTGAACGGGGTTTGTTGATATGGAAACATTTCCACAAATGTGTATCATTGATTACTTAATCTTTATCTGACAGGCCTTTTATAATAAAAATATTCGTAAAATTTGCCCAAATTTCATGTGATGCATCTTTATTTAAAGTTAAAAAGAGGCGACGAAGCTTACAAGAAAAAAAATCCAAGCAACTAGAAGAAAATTACTTGATGGCTTAACTTGCTCTTAGCTTGCTAATACTATCAACAATTCTCTTGTTTGAATCCTTGGTCTCACTAAAACCCTCTGCCATGAGGCAAGACCCTCGGCAAAGTAATAGGTTACATACTCGTTATATTATTAATATTCCTCATATAATGCAAACATTCACAATTTTTTGAAAGAAAATCAAAAAAATGGTAAAGTTAAATGAGAAAGAACCTTAATACTGAATAAAGTACGATACTATTTAATATATTTCAAATGTTATATATCTATTATGACATAGGAGGCACAGCCTCACCTGCCCCCTTGACTGCACGTCTCTGGATACCTGTAAAAGATGCTAGAATATAATGAGAGTTCTAGTCTTTTTTCGTCATCTATTTGTAATTCAATGAACATTGGTCTCCCCCTTCTGGTGCACTAATATTATTACTTGTTCAGTAAAGATCTTAGTCAATAAATTTTGTTTTATTTTCGATTTATTTAATTATCTACAGGGTTATAGTCTTTATGTAGGTGTTAATGTACAATCGTATTTATCAGCCAGCAGTTAAGAGTTTGTATCATTCATCAGAAGTAACAGCATAAGTCATGTCATGTTTATTTGTATAGCCCCTAATCACAAAGAGTCTGTACAGACCACAGATTATTGCAAACCACAGACTATTAGGACACCATCCCCTGATCTAAAACCTACATGAGGGCAAATAATAAACAGATATTGTCAACCTAAAAAGATAAGCATAAGAGATCTTGACCTTTTTTTTTTTAATGTGAAGCAAGTGGTATTTGTTGCGCTGTTGGATAAATGGTATGTCATGTTGTTGTGAAAGACTGTGCTGGAATTCTCACAAATGAATGATTGGAGCAAAACACGTTTATTTAGTTATTAGTGAGACATTCTTATTTTAAGATGGCTAAATGCTCCAAAATGTTGATTCAGTCTGATTTTCTCCTTTAATGTTCAACAAAACCTAAAGTACTCAGTCAGTTTTTTTAACATCACTGCTAATATTTCTCACTAATCTGATTATCAGCTCACGGCTCATAATCGGGCCGCGCAATCTTAGCCCTCCACCGGGCTGTCCGGCCCCGTGGGTCCCGCCCGTAGCTGAGGAGTTTTGGCCTTCTCAACGCATGTCCTCCCTCCTCCTGATCTCTCTTTGTAGCGGGTGATCCGCAGCAGGAGCCAGTCTATGGACGCCGTGGGTCTTACTTTCAAGAAGCCGCACGGGTTGCCCGCTAGCCTGAGCGGAGGCTTTAGCCCCAGCCCAGCCGCAGACGGCCCCAAATTCCCTGGGATAGTAAGTAAAGACCCCCTCCTCGTCTTCCCAATCTTTGGGAAGCTTTCTTCTCTCCTTGCCTGGAGCTGGCTTGCGTCTTCCCCTCCTCACTTGCCTGTTGCACTGAAATCTCACCCAGAAGCTTGCCGTGCCCTCTCTGCTGTGACGCCACGAGGGGCTTGGCTCACACTTTACGCTTTTATTGCCGACTTGCCAGTGCCACGAGCGTCACAGCAGCATGAGGTGATGTCGTGCTAATTCTCCTGGTGCACTTTGAACAATGGAGCAATCTGCCCTTCATCGCAGAGGATTATAGTAGGGCAGGGATTGCGAGCCACATATGGCTCTTTTCCTAAGCACATCTGTCTTGGAGATGAAATGGAACATGCACAATTATTTACTGTATTGATACATATGGAGCTGATCGTGGCACGTGAAAAGCCGAGACAGGATTGACTGTACATAGGATTTGCTCCAGTATATATATAGGGCACAGTCTTGACTACAGTTTACAGTCAAGGTGTCACACCAACAGACCCTGTTATGGATGTAAATCGCTAAATGATCCTTTTTTAAACAATCTGTGTTCATGTTTAAGACCTTTTGTGATGAAAAGCCACATAATAAATTAGGGATCGGCCGTTTTTTTTAGAGCCGATACACATGCCGATTATTAAGTATTAGGAGGAGGCCAGTAACCGATATTTAGAGCCAATATTCGTTTGCTCTAAGTGCTTAAAAATTGGCGTAACAATTTTCTAAAGATGAAAATGAAACAAAGAATATATGGTACGTATTTTAATAAAACTTTAATAGCTCTGAAACCTTTGCAGTACATATATTTGAATGTCAACACAACTATAACATGACTAACCTTTTACTTGAACCAAATACGAATCGTGTGGGAATTAAAATGGTAAATAAAAAACTTAAACAGCCTCCTGATTTTTTTTTTTTCACAAATAAAATATAAATTTCAATTCATCCAACATTACTTAAAACAAAAAGTGCATGATATTTCAACAAAGCTGGCAAATGGAAAAGTGTCAGTACTCTTGTTTGAGAACCGGATTGACGAAGTTATATTAGGGTAGGAGAGCTAATCTCTCTCACTTTGGCGTGCTTTTTCTGCTCTCAAGCATAAGCACACACATGCCTGATTTGACAAACTAACGTTATAATAAGAGCTAATGTATCAGTCCATACCTTAATAATTCTCTCTGAAACAAGATAACACCCCCCATTTTCTCTCTCTTAATCGCAAACATGTTTTTATATCATCAACACAAGAATGTAAGTAGGAGTTAGCAGAGCTATTGCTCTAATGTTCCTGCTTAAGTGGCTCTGCCCCCAGCGGCTGCATCTGTGACTTGATAATAGTCAGCAAAGAAATAGCCAAAAACACCAAACGATTCTAGCAAAGCACACAGAGCTGTTCGATAGGGGGTAGGGGGTAGGAATGGGCAAAGCTAGACATACAGCGTCCATTCCTTATCCTCGCCCAGCGCCGTCTGTACTGAAGGTAAATATGTTGGTATTATCTTTTGCAGTAATTTGATATTTTGTTTACAAATAACTTTGCTCGTACTTTGTTTGAAAACCATTTTTCAGGACAAAAATTAGTCAAAATGAGCCTCTTAAAAACTGTCGGAGGGAGGCAAAGTAGTATGTTTATATTGAAATGGGGCTCTAGCATTATTATTGTTTAATAGATTTTACGTATGGCGGTTTCGTTGAATTTTGTCTTAAAATATATGCTGTGGCTCTGTCAAAAAATCAAAATGTTTTTGCTGTTATGGCTCTTAGGTTTAAAAAGGCTCCAGAGTATCGTATTGAGAGAAATTTTGATTGCCTATTTTTAAGCATTTTCAATGCTCATTTTTAAAGAGGTTAAATGGTCTTAAAACGATATAAACCAGGGGGTCACCAACCTTTTTGAAGCTGAGAGCTACTCTTTCTTTCTGATTGGCAAGAAGGGCTAACATTTTGATAAACTTTTCTCAAACAATAACTTAAGTTACAACTTGTTTTAACATGTTATTACCAGGTTGTAATTCTTGGAAGTTAATTCAACCACTAAATTATGTCAATTAGAAATTAAATGTAATAGAAAATTGCAATGACCCATCACTGGTGAGTAGAAGTAAAATCTGGCCCAAAAAAATTCCAGCCGGAGGCTGACCCAGCCTGATTCTGACCAATTAACTTGATTTGACGGACCGAGCCCGAAGTAAACACGAATTTTCACATTGTTTGTGGGGATTTGGGAAGTGGAGGAGTGATTTTTGCAGAGGTACGCTCTCTGTTGAAAAGGTTTGGAAATAAATTCCAAGCGCCTGTTTCATGTTTTTATTTTAAAAGCTAAATCGTCATGATGCTTAAATTGACAGAATGTTTTGTGGTCACCATGGATTTGGAGGTAAGACGGCTTATTTATTTTGGTTAATACTTAAACTGTAATTTTGGATTTAACTATATTTTCAACCTCAATCCATCCATCCATTATCTTCCGCTTATCCGAGGTCGGGTCGCGGGGGCAGCAGCCTTAAAAGGGAAGCCCAGACGTCCCTATCCCCAGCCACCTCCTCCAGCTCATCCGACAGGATCCCGAGGCGTTCCCAAGCCAGCCGAGAGACATAGTCTCTCCAGCGTGTCCTGGGTCGCCCAGAGACCTCCTGCCGGTGGGACATGCCCGGAACACCTCCCGAGGGAGGCGTTCAGGAGACATCCTTATGAGATGCCCGAGCCACCTCAACTGGCTCCTCTCAATGCGGAGGAGCAGTGGCTCCACACAGAGTCCCTCCCGGATGACTGAGCTTCTCACCTTATCTCTAAGGGAGAACCCAGACACCCTGCGGAGGAAACTCATTTGGGTCACTTGTATCTGGGATCGTGTTCTTTCGGTCATGACCCAAAGTTCATGACCATAGGTGAGGGTAGGAACCGACCGGTAGATCGAGAGCTTAGTTTTTCGGCTCAGCTCCCTCTTCACCACGACGGACCGGTACAGGGTGAATGACGGCAGACGCTGCACCGACCCGTCTGTCGATCTCCCGTTCCATCCTACCCTCACTCGTGAACAAGACCCCAAGATACTTGAACTCCTCCACTTGGAGCAAGATCTTTTCCCAAACCCGGAGGGAGCATGCCACCCTTTTCCGACTGAGTACCATGGTCTCGGACTTGGAGGTGCTGATCCTCATCCCGGCCGCTTCACACTCGGCTGCGAATCGCTACAGCGACAGCTGAAGATCACGGCCTGAGGAAGCCAACAGCACCACGTCATCTGCAAAAAGCAGTGACGCAATGCTGAGGCCCCCAAACCAGACTCCATCCCCACCCAGACTGCGCCTAGAAATTCCGTCCATAAAAGTTATGAACAGAATCGGTGACAAAGGGCAGCCCTGGCGGGGTCCAACCCTCACCGGGAACGAATCCGACTTACTGCCGGCAATGCGGACCAGACTCTGGCACCGGGCATACAGGGACCGCGCAGACCGGATAAGACTGTGCGGTACCCCATACTCCCGAAGCACCCCCCACAGGGCCTCCTGAGGAACACGGTCGATGCCTTCTCCAAGTCCACAAAACACATGTAGACCGAACAGGCAAACTCCCATGCACCCTCAAAGACCCTGCAGAGTGTGTAGAGCTGAAAACCACACTGTTCCTCCCGAATCCGAGATTCGACCTCCTGGCGGACCCTCCTCTCCAGTACCCCTGAATAGACCTTACCAGGGAGGCTGACAAGTGTGATTCAGCTGTAGTTGGAACACACTCTCTGGTCCCCCTTCTTAAAGAGGGGAAACCACCACCCCAGTCTGCCATTCCAGAGGCACTGTCCCCGATGTCCACGCGATGTTGCAGAGGCGTGTCAACCATGACACGCCCACAAGATCCAGAGCCTTAATGAACTCCGGGCGGATCTCATCGACCCCTTGGGCCCTGCCACTGAGGAGCTTTTTGACCACCTCGGTGACTTCACCCCCAGAGATGCGAGAGCCCAGGCTCTGCTTCCGCAGAGGAAGACGTGTCGGTGGGATTGAGGAGGTCTTCGAAGTACTCTGCCCACCGATTCACAACGTCCCGGGTCGAGGTCAGCAGCGCCCCATCGGCACTATACACAGTGTCGATGGCACAGACCCCCCCCCCTTCCCAAGGCACCGACTACCTTAAGGCCACAGCTCCAATCAGCCGCCTCGACAATGGAGGCGCGGAACATGGTCCACTCGGACTCAATGTCCCCCGCCTCCCTTGGGACATGGGAAAAGTTCTGCCGGAGGTGCGAATTGAAACTTCTTCTGACAGGAGATTCTGCCAGCCGTTCCCAACAGACCCTCACAACACGCTTGGGTCTGCCGGGTCGGACCGGCATCTTCCCCCACCATCGAAGCCAACTCACCACCAGGTGGTGATCAGTTGACAGCTCCGCCCCTCTCTTCACCCGAGTGTCCAGAACATGCGGCCGCAGGTCCGACGAAACAACGACAACGTTGATCATCGGACTACGGCCTAGGGTATCCTGGTGCCAAGTGCACATATGGACACCCTTATGTCTGAACATGGTGTTCGTTATGGACAAACCATGACGGTTTTCAACCTGTTCTTTCAAATTTTAGTACATTTTTATCTTTTTCTAGAAAAATAAAAAATAATAATACTTAAGATGACCAAAAAGAACTGTCAGTAGAACGTATTATTTTACGACAAACTTTTTTCAGCTTTAAAAGAAATATAAAATATTAATCAAAATGAGTAAAATTATAAGCAAAACTTTTACTAGTATTAATTTTTTTTATTTCTTTTGCAGTGCCATTTTAACAGCTACATCAAACAAAACACGTTATTTAACTGAGCAGGTAATTAGTTAATAAAAACACACACTAATAGGAATCTGCTGCCATGAATGTTACTCATTCAGCTGACCACTGTAGGTAAAGGAAAGATATTGAACAGGGGAATGCTTTTTTGCAAAGACAATATTGGGAAACTTCCTGCGGCACACTAGACAAGTGTGCCCCTACTAGTTAAGATCCAATATGAAAAGGAAATCGATTTTTATTTCATTATTACTATTTTTTTCTGTTTTACCGCAAAAGCACTCAATATTATTCACAGCATGATTTACAATAGAAATAATATAGAATAAGGAAAACGTTTGTCTTCCCAGTTTAATGAAATAGGATGACAAAATGTTTTGAGGCATTAAAAAAAGAATTCAGCATTGCAAAAAAAGATTCATTTGTGTGTGTGTTCCAAGCTGCCAAACTAACCACAACGCTCTTGCCTAGTAACAAGCCGAGGACGTGTTACTTTGTGTATTAGTGCCAGTTTGAGTGCTGTGCGGCACCATTTCATTTTTCCTGCATCTTCTCTTCCTCACAGGCTCACGTTTTTCTTTGTCCCATCCAGCCGCCTCTGTGGCCCACGCGGAGAGCAAAACAACGCACACTTTCTATTTTGTTTGGAACATGCCACTCGCATGGAATCTCATTTTTGTCTCTCTTTCTTACCCTCCCTGTCGACTGTCTCCGACTCTCCCCCTTACCCTTTCTTTGTCCCACTCCATTTCTTTCTCTCCTCCCTTCCGACTCAGTCATTGCTTGTCCCAGGCAAAAGTCCCAGTAAATACGGACGTCGAGGCAGTGCCATAGGAATAGGATCAGTAGAAGAGGTTCATGTTTACTTCTCACTATTTTTCAAGCAGCATTTGTTATGTTTTGTTGTCTGTCTGTCTCCGCTGCACCATGGCAAATTCCTTCACATGCTACCTTTTATTGAATTGAACAAGCCTCAAATTAAGACCAAGGATGGATTGAATGAGCACTTATGTTGATTTGAAGCTGTTTCTTTAAGTCAAATGTATGATTCATTCTAACAAGTCACAAACACAGCAGTGCCTCAAGATACTATTTATTAGTTCATGTGACTGAACGCCAAACATTTGTCTCTGCTGATTTTTTTGGGAGAAATTTCATTATTTTCTCTTCCAGTTTCCTAAAAAACTTATTACAAATGCAACATGTTTGTTTATTACATTTTTTTAAATCTAAAAATATGACAATTGTTAAACATGCTAGAACAGGCATGTGAAACTCATTTTAGTTAAGGGGCCACATCACAGAAATACAATCATGGGGGCTGAACCAGTAAATCAAAGGCATAAAAAGTGTGTCCTAACTGTTGGATCTTTCAGAGGCTCACGATTAACTTTAAATTAAGATTTAAGGGTTTAAGATTCGATTACAAAACAATTAGTTTTTTCTCCCTCTTTTGTGTTTATCAACTGAGCAATTGAACTCATTTCCACTACGGTTTAATTAACCCAGGGAAACTCGTGCATACTGGAAAGTGAAAGAAATAGCACACAAACACTAATTTAAGTGCTAATAATTTCAATGATTGATTTAATGATTTAAAAGTAATTCTAAGCTTTATATTTTATGTTTTTGTGAAAATGTTTATCCAAATTTGGCAAATTCTCTTACATTTCAGGTAACATTTAAGGTTAACCCCACATGAGTGCAATTGCATTGCCTTAAACAGGGAATATGACACTTATTTTTTAGTCAAATAACATCGCGATAAATGTCTCCTCAATTTCGTGTAGTTGATAAACGGTAATCATCAAATAGAGCTACAATGGATGGTTTGCTTTGGGAGTGGTGCCTGCCTATAGTGACGTCTCATTTTTCCTGATATGGCTCGAGGGCCATATGTTTGATGCCCCTGTGCAAGAATTCAAATAAAGATCTAGTTTTTGTCACCTTTTACTTCTAACTCAATCAACATAAGGCTCTTGCTTTTGGTGCAGTAATATTACTTCTTGTTCTTAAAAGATTAACTGTTAATCCTATTCTGTAAATTGTGTTTTCCATTTATTCTAGTTTTTCAGCTGCTCAACAATTTTAATATCCAGCCAGTGTTCAATTGGATAACTATATCATCTTGAAGATTTTTCCAAATGTTTTTGAAAGTTTGTGAAGTTGGTTGTATTGGCTACCTCTATACTAACTTCCAAGTGCGTCATTAGTCCGATAAATGGTATGTCAAGGCACAGCCGCATTGTCACGTAACCACATTTACTCTACAGTAAAACACATAACCTAACATATGGACTCTAATAATCTTTGTATTTCAAATGCAATTGCTCAACTAAATTTCACATTAAATCAATTTTTCTTCTTTCACCGTCTTCACTAAAGAAGGCTTTGACTATTATTATTTTTTTTCTAACGCTATGATATTATATCCCCTGACTTAATATCCTCCGATAAAAGTCCTTCTCTTGCTCTTTGAAGCAACTTATAATAAAAAGCCTTATCAAGCCATAAGCTGAAGTTGCTGATTGGGCACATTTTCTTAATCTTGCCTCCAAAGTATTTCAGCTTCTGTGCCACTTTTTGAGTGAACCATATTAGCAATTGCAAAGGGAACACTACAGCACCGCATTTTCATGTAAAACGCTCAGCACCTACATCAGTTACAGACACACAATTTTGTGATTAACACCGACTAATGCTATTTATTGATTTTATTTTGGGGGGTATTTAGCTGCATGAGAGTAGCGGCTTTATATTATTACCTTAATGCGAACAAAGGTTCAATGTGATATTTGTTGATTTGACTTTTTTTTTTTTTATCTTTCTTTCACTGGCAGTCTTTGATCATCCCGGGGAAAAGCCCCACTAGGAAAAAGTCGGGTCCTTTCAGCTCCAGGCGAAGTAGTGCCATTGGGATAGAAAACATACAGGAAGTGCAGGAGAAAAGGTGAGGTTGGATTTAAGTCTTGGCTGGAGTAAAATGGCAGAAGTATTTCTAACTTGTGTTTGGCGAGACAGCAGAGAGAACTCCCCCAACACCCAGAAGACCCCGGACAGCGGCCATGTCTCTCAGGACCAGAAATCGGACAACTCGTCCAACCAAAGCTCACCTGAGGTGCTCACCGCTGCCAAGAACAGGTGGGACTTCACCAGCGCGTGCAAAAGCATTGTCTCATTCGTGATTTTTTTTTATCACCACTTTCAACTTTACAACAATTAAAGTCAAGTCATCTTTATTTGTATAGCCCTTAATCACAAGAAGTTTCAAAGGGCTGTAAAGACCAAAGACTTAGAGACTATTACACCACCCTCCTGATCTAAAAACCTCCAGGAGGGCAAGGAAAAACTGAAAACCTCAGCATGAGGAAAATGGAGAAACCTTGAGAAGGGACCGCACATGAGGTAAATCCCCCTTCCAGGACGACCAGGCTGCAACGAATGTTGCAATAACAAAATATACACAGTTATTGTCAACGTGAAATATAGGTAATTCATAAGATATAGAATATAAGTGTGTTTTAAGCCTAGACTTGAACAAAGGAATTGTGGAAGACAGATGAGCAGTTCCACCTCACAGTTCTGAGGTTCTCGGTTTTCAGCTACCGGCCTCCCCTTGTGAAAATTATATGTTCTTCCTTTGGGTGTTCTCCAGGCACTTGGGTTTCCTCCCACTTTCCAAAAAGATAGGCGAATCCAAGATATCCCTAGGTTTGAGTGCATGTGCCATTTGTCGTATGTCTATGTGTGCCCTGTGATTGGTCCTGGGTGTCTCCTGCTCAATGTCAGCTGGAATGGACTTCAGCACGCCACTACCACTAATGCGCATGTTACTGAAAAATGGTAATTATTTAAAGTTACTTCATTTAAAAAGTAACTCAGTTAGTCTCCAGATTACCAAAACCGAAGAGTAGCACGTTACTACAAATCACTACTCGCATAAAAGCCGAGAAATAGAAAAACATTTTCACAAACCTGTAGAAACAGAGAAACCATTCATATTTCTTTGCTTGTGCTTGAGTTTGCAAATGAACACTCAGCCGAGACACATCATATCTGTTTTGTCTTTTGCGATCTCCATTTCCAAATACGTTTTCTATTTTTTTCTCCTGGCACAGTGTACTGCAAAATTAAGTAATTTTAAAAATTAAAATACCAAATTCCGTGAAGGTTTACAGTAAAATCTGTGCTCACGTTTGCCACATTGATTTCCTGTTGGTTTGTTGAATCTGTATAAGGCATGCCCCCTTCCCCACATGCTGCCTACCATTCGTTATTGGTGACACACAACCAACTATGTGCATCCAAGCCGACCCCCTGATTTTATTTCGGCTCTGATGCAAGTATATACGATACGGAGAATATATCCATTTTAGCGCCCTCTTACATTGGGCTTGAGACTGCACCAACTTAACTATACTCAGCTTTGCTTTGTAGGTAAATATGAACATGCCTACCCTTCAAAAAATGTTGTTGGCGGATCGCGGTGTTGTATGTGGCAATGTCTGTAATGCTGGAGCATATATCATTAAAAGAACACTGTAAATCAAGATCTGCATTTATTAAGTAGAAGAATAAAACAGTAATGCACCACGTAGTAATGACAGGAGCGTTAAACTTTTGTTAATAACTATTTGCAGTACTCGCTACTGAAAAAAAGACATTTTTGTTCCTTTGTGACATTTTAGTCGCAACTGTGCTTAGGACCCTGTTAAGGATGAGCAGTTTGGGAATGAATGAAATGAAATGAACTGATGAAATGAAATGATCTGCATTTATATAGCGCTTTTCAAGTCAATGACTTCCCAAAGCGCTTTACAGTGTGCTTCACATTTCCCAAAAGCGGCCTTGTATTGCAGCCATGTAAGACGCTAACCTGCTTACAGGGAGTGCAGAATTATTAGGCAAATGAGTATTTTGACCACATCATCCTCTTTATGCATGTTGTCTTACTCCAAGCTGTATAGGCTCGAAAGCCTACTACCAATTAAGCATATCAGGTGATGTGAATCTCTGTAATGAGAAGGGGTCTGGTCTAATGACATCAACACCCTATATCAGGTGTGCATAATTATTAGGCAACTTCCTTTCCTTTGGCAAAATGGGTCAGAAGAGGGACTTGACAGGCTCTGAAAAGTCAAAAATAGTGAGATATCTTAAAATTGCCAAGCTTCTGAAGCGTGATCATCGAACAATCAAGCATTCATTCAAAATAGTCAACAGGGTCGCAAGAAGCGTGTAGAAAAACCAAGGCGCAAAATAACTGCCCGTGAACTGAGAAAAGTCAAGCGTACAGCTGCCAAGATGCCACTTGCCACCAGTTTTGCCATATTTCAGAGCTGCAACATCACTGGAGTGCCCAAAAGCACAAGGTGTGCAATACTCAGAGACATGGCCAAGGTAAAAAAGGCTGAAAAACGACCACCACTGAACAAGACACACAAGCTGAAACGTCAAGACTGGGCCAAGAAAAATCTCAAGACGGATTTTTCTAAGGTTTTATGGACTGATGAAATGAGAGTGAGTCTTGATGGGCCGGATGGATGGGCCCGTGGCTGGATCGGTAAAGGGCAGAGAGCTCCAGTCCGCCTCAGACGCCAGCAAGGTGGTGGTGGGGTACTGGTATGGGCTGGTATCATCAAAGATGAGCTTGTGGGGCCTTTTCGGGTTGAGGATGGACTCAAGCTCAACTCCCAGTCCTACTGCCAGTTTCTGGAAGACACCTTCTTCAAGCAGTGGTACAGGAAGAAGTCCGCATCCTTCAAGAAAAAGTTGATTTTCATGCAGGACAACGCTCCATCACACGCATCCAAGTACTCCACAGCGTGGCTGGCAAGAAAGGGTCTAAAAGAAGAAAAACTAATGACATGGCCTCCTTGTTCACCTGATCTGAACCCCATAGAGAACCTGTGGTCCCTCATCAAATGTGAGATTTACAAGGAGGGAAAACAGTACACCTCTCTGAACAGTGTCTGGGAGGCTGTGGTTGCTGCTGCACGCAATGTTGATCGTGAACAGATCAAAGCACTGACAGAATCCATGGATGGCAGGCTTTTGAGTGTCCTTGCAAAGAAAGGTGGCTATATTGGTCACTGATTTGTTTTTGTTTTGTTTTTGAATGTCAGAAATGTATATTTGTGAATGTTGAGCTGTTATATTGGTTTCCCTGATGAAAATAAATAATTGAAATGGGTATACATTTGTTTTTTGTTAAGTTGCCTAATAATTATGCACAGTAATAGTCACCTGCACACACAGATATCCTCCTAAAATAGCTAAAACTAAAAAAGCCCCACTCCAACTTCCAAAATATTCAGCTTTGATATTAATGAGACTTTTGGGTTCATTAAGAACATGGTTGTTGTTCAATAATAAAATTAATCCTCAAAAATACAACTTGCCTAATAATTCCGCACTCCCTGTATTGGGGGTATTAGTTAAGTGTCTTACCCAAGGACACTTCGACATGTAACACGGACAAGCCGGGATTCAAACTGGGATCCCTTGATCCCAAGACGAGCGCTCTACCTCCTGAGCTACTGCCGCCCCATGAATGAAACCTTTTGAGGTCTCGGCTTACATAAAATTCTAACTTATTTTATTTTAATATCGTCCTAATGCAGTCATTAAAATAAACTGTGTATATATTTTTTTGAACATATATGCAATACAGTCCTTTTTCGTGTATTTACATGCTTCTTTTTATTCTCACCTAAAACAGAACTCCGTTTGGGTGAGCGTTATACACAAGATTTTACCATATTGGTGCAATGATTAATCAGTGAACAAATATCGCTGACCACAATCTCAAAATGCCCTGCGATTGGCTGGCAACCAGTTCAGGGTGTCCCCTGCCCACTGCCCGGAGATGGCTGGGATGGGCTCCAGCCCCCCCGCGACCCTAATAAGGATAAGCGGTACGGCTGATGAGATGAGATGAGTCAATCTCAAAATATCTTGCAACATAAATATAAACTGGGTCGCGGCAGCGAGAGCGCTAAATCCTAACCACTGTACCACCAGTAATATAGATGACAATAAAAGGCATTAGATTTTATCACATTATTTTTATTCACTGTACCAGAGACAAATGTTAGAGAATGGGGAAGACAAAGTTGTCCTGAAAGATATAAATAAACGCAAAAAGATTATGACGAGGAAAACAATTCTTTGGTGTATCTGTTGAATCGGACTTTGAAGAACATTAATAAAATACATTCTAGATTTTATGTTGGTATTGTATTCATTGTTTAGGTTCTCAATAAATGATTTCAACCATGTCCGCATTCAACAACATTTGTCACGTACATTGCATAGAATGCAGTCGAAGAATAGAATAGAATTTATTATAGTTGTAACATGGGAAATGCACAACAAAATTAATTTGTGTCTGGTACTGTAAATACAAATCGTGTAATGATAAGATAATATCGAATGCCTTTTTTTATGTCTTCTAGATGAGTGTTTCTCAACTCTAGATGAGTGTTTATCAACTGGAGGGTCGCGACGCCTTGCCGAAATAATGGCATGGTCAATTACATTTTGTAACAGAAGATGGCGATAATGACCTGCTCGATCTCTTCTTCCTGTTCACTCAGCTCCGTCCCGATAGTTTTTGAGATGGAACACATCTCATTTAATTGTGATTTTTTTTTTAATTTGTTTTAAGTTCCTTTACTTATCATAAAAATAGGTCAGAAGAAGGGTAGTGATAGGGGTAAGGAAAAGTGAAAAACGGTGACAACAACAACTGAGTCAAAGAAGAAACAATTGCAAAATACAGAAATATTGTACAGGTACAGTGAATGGTTTTTAAATGTTATATTTTCAGCTTTTTCCCAGTATATTCATCCTCATCTATATAATTCAAAAATAATTAACGTTTAGGTACACGTTTTATCAATGTTTTGGGTATAATTTTCTTTTAGTATGTGGCCATTTAAAAGCAGTTTTAGGGGATCGCTTATATACGAGCATATACGGTACTTGAGGCCGTTTTGCTGTAAAAAAAATTTTTTTGACAAAAAGTTAAATACATATCTACATACACATATACATTCATACATTATACATTTTACATTCATTTTAATCGTATCTCTGCTTTAAACTGCACAATATTTTAATTTGACAAGTGGTATTTTCTTCATGATTTGGGTTCCCTGTCATTAGGGTAGAATAGTGGGTCCTGAAGTGACACCAGTTAAGAACTACTGCTCTAGACAACTGGTGGTCAAGCAGTTAGGATGTGTTGCTCTCACTGCCGCAACCCGGGTCCAATTACCTTTGCATCCAACAGAAAAGTTTGAGCTGTAAAAAAGTGAAACAATATCTTATACAGATTTTAATTAAAGATTAGGAGTGGACGTTTTACAAAAGTATGCGTTATACATGAATAAATAGTTTTTTTTTGATAAACTGAACATGGACTGAATAAGTGACTGGCATATTTAAATTGGCAAGTTTACGTATATATTTATTCATTTTCCTCAGCAGGACCCCGCCAATCCCAGAGGCCAGTGCTCTTTCACGCTCCTCATCTACAGGCAGCAGTTTCGCCAGTGTGGTGGAGGAAAACGAAGCGGCAGAGGATTACGACATGGGCACGGTGAGATGCAAAGTCGGGAAAAGTTGCACGAGAAGTGAATTCTTATATATTATATATTAAGTTTTTTTTTTTTTAAATAGCAAATGTATATTCCAATTGGGTGTAAGGTTTTTTTTTCAATCATTGGCTTCATCCTTGTGAGATTTTCTTCCTGTTCGTTTATGTCCTTTGGCCATCTAGGGGCAGTCTACATAAAATCGAGAGGAATACATTATACAGGAATTTTCAGAAAATTAGAAAGTAGTGAGAAAGCTCGTTATTGTCTATAATGCAATTCAAAAAATGACATACAATGTGGATTTATTACATATTAACTAAACTATTTAAAGTCTTTTACTATTCTAAAATTGTGTTTTATGGCTTGCAGCTTAGTATACTTTATATTTTTATAATACAGTATTTTGAAATAGTATGTTCGATTTTTGTCCGTTATCAGCAATATAAAACATTTTACGCCAAATTTTAAGCTTTTACAGCAAGAGACTTTATACTCACATTGATTTGTAATACATCTGAAATGTATGACATATTTTTCTTTAAGTTGCATTTCAGAAAAGTATCACAATATTCACACTGATTTACAGTCCTATATACCTCTAATTATTGTTGTATTGTGTGCGTGTGTTTATACACCTCATCTCATCTCATCAGCCGTACCGCTTATGACCTCATTAGGGTCGCGGGGGGGCTGGAGCCCATCCCAGCCATCTCCGGGCAGTGGGCAGGGGACACCCTGAATTGGTTGCCAGCCAATCGCAGGGCACACAGGGACAGACAACTCATTCGCTCATTCACACCTAGGGACAATTTGGACCGGCCAATTCACCTGAAATGCATGTTTTTGGAACGTGGGAGGAAACCGGAGTGCCCGGAGGAAACCCACGCAAGCACGGGGAGAACATACAAACTCCGCACAGGAAGTCTGGAGCTGGATTTGAACCCACGACAGGTTCCCATGACATGAACTGTGCCGCACAAGCGCTAACCACTGCGCCGCCGTGCTGCCTGTTTATACACCATTTGTGTTCAAATAGCTGTTCCGACACACGCGTCATCAACTGCCCAACCCTTATTAGCTTAAGTTAGCCCGTGAATGACAATTTGCACAATTGGTTAGAACTATGCTATGCAGTCTTTCTGAGGACAACCAGGATACATTTGGTGGTTAAAATTGCACAAAGTATAATTCTCCTTGCTTAATGTTTAGTCTGACAATGAATTCCTTGAAAATGTACTCTTTTTTTTTTTTTTTTTTTTTTTCCCCATAGTTCAGCAACAGAACATAAACTTTGTGGATAAAGTACGATCTGATATAGCAGCATACGCTAACAAAGAAAACATCCCAAGTACGGGGACTTGTTTCTTACTCACTGTGGTACATTAAATTTTTGCTTTGAAGAACGAATGTTAGTGCAGGGGTCGGGAACCTATGGAATTTGCGCGGTAAAATAAAATGCGTTACGTTTAATGCCGATTCCAGCCTATGCAAAGCCAGGAAATCGCTAAGTACATGGTGGGCTTGGTCCAGTATGAATAGGGCATAGTTCTCATGAAAGTTTACAGACAAGGTGTCTTACCAACATACTCTGTTTTGGTTGTACATCTCTAAATAATCCTTTGTATGGAAACTCATTAAACAATCTATGTTCGCTTTTGAGACATGTAATGATGAAAACCCACACAACAAACTATAACCACCCCAAAAGTCCAGGAGGTTTATTGGGTGAGCATTAGGAATGAGCGGAGCTATATACACAGCCTGCCTACACCTCCCTTTTGCATTACATTGGTATCCTCGTTTGCAGTATTTTGACATTTTTACAAAATAACTTTGCTTGCACCTTGTTTTGAAACCATTATTTTGGACTAAAATGAGCCTTATCATTGCTTGCACAGTGAAATAAAACGTACAGAAGAATTATCTTTTGTCTGGAGAGCGGGAATTTTGTTTTAAAATATCGGGTGTGGCTTTATAAAAATGTTTTTATGGCTGTTCGGGTGAAAAGGTTCCTGACCCCTGTGTAGGTCAAATGGCATGCACTCATTGCTAAGCGAGAGCAAATTTAGTCTTAAAATTTAATTTTTGTCCATTTAACCTGCCAGTCCAACAAGCGTGAAGTTTTGTAATCTTCTGTATGTTTAGGAGAGCTTGTCAGCCGGGACGCCGCAAAAACGGGACTCGCTCACGTACAGTACTTGGCTGGATGACAGCAGCACCAACAGCCACGTCGGCTCACCAGGTCAGCTGTCATGCACACACAACTTTAATTTGTATATGCTACGCTTACAATAAAGTATTAAAAATAAAAAACAATTGTGAGTGACAAAACAAAAATACCCTTTTTTTACATTGGTCAGTTATTCCTTTTCCCCTTCCTACATAATAAGAATGAAGTTTAGTAGACATTCAAAATAAAGCAAGAAGGCGTCAACTGATTTTGAACTTGCAAGGACAGGTAAAGAAGCCTTCCGATAACAATATCAAATCTGTATAAAGTAGAGGTCGACTGATTATCAGGCAGGATGATTATCTGGACCGATATATTGGAATTTGATGGATATTGGTATCGGCATTGTTATTTTTTCAACAGGCCAATTATTAAGTCTTGGAAGCAGCCTAGATTTCCATCCTTCCTCCTACTCCTCTACTTCCCTCCTCTTCTCTTCCCACCCAGCACCTTCTTATTGGATAAGTGACTGGGGGCGGAGCCACTGAATCAGAAGCAATAACATTAGCGCGCCAGCTTGGCTAACTCATCCCGACATGCCTCTGTCTGCAATAGAAAAGCGTGTTTATGATTAAGAGTTTGCGTAAAAAGTATTGTTAACTTGTTTTAGAGAGACACAACAGTTGGAGACTGATATAATAGCTCTTATCATAACATTTGTTTGTCAATGAAGTGTGCGTGTTTGTGATTGAGAGAGCTCTTACAATAACATTATTTTGTCAATCTGGCTCTAAAACAGGAGTGCCCACATTTTCCATTAGCCAACTTAGTTGAAATGTGCACTTTTTTTTAAGTTAAGTCATGTTGGTTGTATTGACATTTTTAGTTATTTAAAGCATTGCCTTAACAAGAACAATTCAAAGAGAGCCTTCCAGATTGTAAAAGACCTCACCCAAACATAACGGGCAAGTCAGCAGCTAAGGAAAAGAGAATATGAATAGATGGACAGAACACTGCTCCAAACTCTACAACCACCCAATCTAGGGAGACCCTGAGGTCCTTAAGAATCCCGGCCCAGGGGAAAGTGACGACTTGGAGAAGAGGTCAAGGCAGCAACTAACTCACTGAAGAACAGAAAGTCTCCAGAAATCAACAACATCCCAACAGAACTCATACAAAATGGTGGTGAGCAAACTATAGACATTGACAAAGATCTCAGAAAGATATGGACACCAGGACAGTGGCCATCTGGCTGGACAAGATCGCTAGTAATTATGCTACCAAAGTAATTGTTCAAATAGAAGGTCATTAAACGATCTAAATTCATTTTTGAGACATTGTATGATGAAACACACGTAGCCAAAATACAATACAACATTATTTATATCTGTACATTCAAGGAAACTGTGGGGGTCAGATGCATCGACATTTCGTTCTGTATACACGTGTACTAGAATGACAATAAAGTAGATCTGAATCTGAAAAGCCACATAACAAACTTCAAACACCCAGAAGCTCTAGCAAAGCACCTACGGCAATTTGATTAGGTGAGTGGTCGGTATGGGCGGAGCCATACACTGGGCGCACGTACTCCTTCTCGCCCAGGGCGGTCTGCACTAGAGGGAAATACTGTGTATCTTCGTTTGCAGTATTTTGTGATATTTTTGCAAAAAAAAAACTTTGCTCGCACATTATTTTGAAACCATTATTTAGGACAAATATCACTGTCAAAATGGGCTTCAACACTCTAAAGTAACTGTGGGAGGAAGACAAATTTTAAGTGGTATATTTATATGGGACACGGGCCTTGGCATTATTATTTCATGGTTTTTTAAAATCATGAAACATCACACTCTTGAAAAAAACTGCTGCCGAATTAGCTTTTGTCTGCAGAGCAGGTTTTGCGGTTTTGTTTAAATTTGTCTTAAAATATATGGTGTGGCTCTCTCAAAATAAAAATAAAAATGTTTTTACTTTTGTGGCTCTTACTGTCCAAAAGGTTACTGACCCATGCTTTATGCCATATAAAATTTGGAAAATCATCCAAAGTACAGCTCAAAAATCCAGATGAAAGGATCCTTGTTGTGTTCAGGTCCGAATAAGAGTGAGAGCAGAAAAGGAGCCGACATCCGCATCAAACTTGATCGACCTCACAATCATCAGTCGTCATAAGTGAGTTTGGCAGTTTTTTTTAATTTCTGCTTTGCTTTGCAGGAGACCCTTGCAATCATGTTTGGGAAAATTGGACGCCAGAAAACCTCTTGTTGACAGAACATGAAAATACTGAAATGTGTTGGGGGGTACAGGCAAAAATTGATTGATATTGTTTCCCTTATTTATTTAAAAGCAAGCTACCTATAAATCATCCAGCAAAACGTGTGAGTAAAGAGGATATTATTAACTTTTGCCATGGTGCTACATTGTTTACATGACAATTTCTCAAACGTTTGCCTGGCGAATGTGATTGATTTCTAACTGTAATGCATAAATGGATTTATAGTACGATGTTGTGTCAAGCTGCTCTCATTGGCTTGTGATTCTATTGCAGAACTGTTAATAAGACCCACCAGATTGCATCGTGGATTTCCACCTTCAGGTATGCTGTTCATCCATATAGACTTTCACTAACGGTCTATGCAACTTTTAATGACTGTTTTTATTTGAAGGCCTTCCCACATGTCACACTCCCTCCGTGACATTAGCCGAACGCCGACTTCAGGCGTGACTGAGAAACTCAACGTGGGATGAGTGTAGACGGCGATTTCCCGAACAATGTCTGCCCTGCGAGGTTGTGGTTAAGACTAGCGCCATGGGAGGCAAACTTTGGCCTAATGTCCTTTCCTGCCGATCTTTTCCATGTCGCCGAGTCGCAAACGCATGCTCACCATTGCTGCCACCGGAAATGTTTTGACACACAACGAGTTATTCTTCTTTAGCGTTCCAACTCGTTTGATGTGAATTATGGATTTTTGAAACGATACACTGTATGTTGACGGACATATTTATAAATGTGAAATCGGGTTAGATAACCGCTTTTCATCTCAGGCCCTTTGCCTGAAGTTCAGGGAGTCCTACAATAAAAAAATGAGAAAAAAATCGGATTAAGATATGATACAATACCCACTAACAAAACTGGTATTCCATCACAGAAGCCAAAGTGACAAAGTGGTGCCTTAAGACACAAAGGTTCCAATTTATTTTAAGATCTAAAGCCCCTTTTCCCATTACGTGGTTATGGCCTTCTTGGCCCTGTCTAGCCCGGGTACTAAGTACTTTTTCGAGGCTCCTTTTCCATTACATTTGTACCTCTCGGTACTGTGGCTTTATGACATCACTACGCAGGGGTGACATACTCCCTTTGTGGTCAAATATGGACCTACACTACATCAAATTGGCTTATCTTCCATCCAAACCGGTGACCATAAATATTTTCGGTGTCAATCTCCTATTTGTTTTGTGTGGGTGGGTGTGTTTTAACTGCAAGGCCAAATGTTTGATAATAGCACCATTTGTGGACAAAAACTCACTTCTCAAAGAGCAACGGTTCTACAAACCTTGCTTACTATCAACTAACCTGCCCCAAGTCCTGTGTCTCAAATGAGGAAGCAACTGGGCCATTAAAAAAAAAAATCACGCAGGCCAAAAATGCATGAACTGCTAGTTTGTGCAAATATATCAGCATGGAAAGACCTTTGTGAAATTTAAAAGGTCCCCTCATGGCCATGTTTGTTCCATAAAAGTAGAGCAAATGTAAGCAGGGTCCCCTATTGGGGCACATTCACCCACTCCAGGGAGCCAATGACATTTTCTAGTAAAGTAATTAAAATAAATTATGCAATTTTGGGAGGAATTCATTAAATACATGTTGTATTCAAAAGGTTATTTCATTTTAGAACAATCATAATTTAGTTTTTAGAACAGGTATTCACAATAACCTCTGAGGAGGATAATTGGCTCACTAGAAATATTTCACAGGGAGTATGTCACAAGAAAAAGCTTTAGTCCCACAACATCACTGCAAAATTTTCACCTATTTATATGTGGTTTAATTATGTTACTATCTATTTTTATGAAGTCTAATATAAATATCTATTTTTCTGACACTTATTTATTATTAGTGGAGCAAATAGCTGATTTTAGATTGAAATCACTGCGGATGAAATTAAAGGTATTTGTAAATGCACCATAGTATTTTTTCCTCATCAGACACTGTGTACTTTTTGCATCTTTAACTTTTCAGAGACTGCATAAGACATGTATCGCGCATGAAATAGATTCATGAAGTAATTGGTCCAACGATAAAAGATTCTGACAAAATCTCTCGAGTCACTCCAGTGCGGCCGCGATGTACAGGGAACTTGTGGAAGCATCCCGACACAAGATTGTGTTTTGCGCACTTTGTCCTTTTTCACCACTTTCTACTTCATCATTTGTCCTCTCTGCTTTGTCTGTTTAATTTATTGACTGAGTCATTTTTTGTTGTTTTTACAGTGTAAATTTAAATGCAAGGGTAAATGTTATGTTCCAGTTAACTTTTTGTAAGCATGTTTAGTCTGGCAGTGCCTCTTGATATTATATTATTTGAAAAAAGCCACCGTCTCTTGACAAATTAGGCAGACACAGTTGTTCAGATTTTGGTGAATAAAATACTCCATTACAGTCATATTTCCTTTTTTTATTTACAGTCGCTACGCTGGAAATCGGGTTGGCTAGAATTCTCACAGAAAGCCAAAAGCAAGGTGGCCAAAGTGCTACTGCCATCTGGTAAAAGGTCAAAATTGCTGGTCTGCCACATATTATTAATTTTAAGACAGAAACTGGCCCCGGGGCAGAGCTTTGGACATGGCTGATCTAAGCTCATCGACATCTCAAAACATAACGTCTTTGGGAATGGCCATTACCTCTAATATCCCCGGTCAGCTCCCAACATAGTTAGGGACATTTGTTCTGCTGATTAGGTCTTACAAATATTCTCAAAGATGGAATCAGCACTTTAAAACAGTTTTTTTGAAGGTCGTAAGAAAATATGCCAAGTTTAGCGACTGATTTTGTAATTTTTTTTTTTTTTTTGGTGGGGTTTGTATGTAATTGTTATTGTTAAAGTTGGAGTGCAACATTAAAAAAGTTTGAGCAAATCAATGTTTTTTTGGGCTGTTCTGTACCTTTTGTAATGGTATTTTTGAGTGCTTTTGGATTGATCATTGATTCAAAAATTGATGTATGTTATTTAAAAGGGAACATTTGTACTTTGTCAGAATTATTTCAGTTGCCTTACCGCAAGCAAATAATGTTCATAGAGCAAATGTTTGTCATTTTTACTGTAAATAAATCCTGAAGTGAGTTTATTTGGAGTCTATTCTTTGGACACGTTTAATATTGGATCAATGACCAAAAATTTCCCATAGTCAGAATCGTCAGAATATTGAAAATCCCATTTTGTGAGTAAAAAAGAAAGCAGAGAAAGAAGAAAGAGAAATAATAAAGCAGAGAGGGAAAAGGGAAAAAAATGAAATGAAGAAAGTGAAGAAAGGTGCTATGTGGAGGGTCCTCTGTACAATATTTGAAAACTATTGCAATTCCATTTGTCACCAGGAAGTTACAGTAATGAGCCTGATAATAATCGTTTTTGCCCATTCAAGCGCAGAAGAAGTATCTCCCGATCGGAAGTGTCAACATGGCGGCGGTGGACGTCGTCGTGTGCAACTTGGTGACTCTGTGGAGAATCCCAGCAGTCAGACACAAATTCCCGTGGTTGTTTTTGGTTATTTCCGTCGTGGGCTCTATTCTCAAAGAGCTTCAGCTCGTGCCGCAGACTTATTTCAGCAGCAGAAGAAATGTTCTTAACGTGTGAGTACTGTAGAGCCTAAGCGGACTAGCTTGTTGTTAGCCCGGCGAGGTCAGGACACATTTGCTCGTTATTTTCGTTTTAACATTTCAACGCGCTTACTTCTTGTGTCGTATATTTGTCTTTTTTTCTTGAATGGTAATTTGTGTGTTGTCACTTGTTGATCTCAATTCAAGCATTTGCATTGCCCTTAATCATAGAGAATCACAAAGGGCTACCCAAAACATTCACGAGTAGCTTATTGGACTCTATTAACTTTAAACAGTAGGGAGAATATCTAACAGGAGAAATTCAGCGTCCAAAACCTCTGTTTAAGACAGCACCACCGGAACTGTATTCTGTTGTACATTGTAGGTTGATATAAACAGCCTCTCCCTTCTGAGGATGTTGCTGGTGGATCGCAGGTTGTATATTGCAATATGTTTGATTCAGTATGATTCAGCAGTCTGAGAACATTTCTATTCATTATCCGCATTTAATCATTAACACAGTAGTGTTCCATTTAGTAAGGACAGAAGACTTACTAATTTTGTCAAAAGTACTCGTTACTGAGAAAAGTAATCGTGTTCCAGGAACACATTCCCTGGTAAAGTGTTATTCCCAAAACTAATCACAATACTTGGAATTTGAACATATACTTGTATATTCACGGTAGACTAAATGATTACCAAGGAATACTTTGATTATACTCACCTCCTCTTTGCAGGTATTTTGTCAAAGTGTCATGGGGTTGGACGCTCCTGTTGTTGACCCCGTTCGTCCTTCTCTCCAGCACGGCCTTCAGCAGGAACGTCGTCTTTCTTGCTCGGCGGCTCCTCTCCCTGGCAGTGGCCACAGCCGTGTGGTACGCTGTCACTGAGACCTTCTTCTACATCGAGGACGTTACAGGCGCATGTTTTCAGAACGACTCCATGGACGCCAGGAATGACTTATTCACATCCAAAGTCGAGTGTCGCCGTGCCGGCTTCCACTGGCACGGCTATGACGTCTCGGGCCATTCTTTCATCTTGACCTACTCTGCGCTTTTCATCGTGGAGGAAACGGCGCCCATGGCCTCCCTGAAGATGGCGAGTATGTCAGCACTCCCGAGGGTGGTCCTCAATCTTCTATACGTGGCGCTTAACCTAATAGTCATCATCTGGGTTTGGATGTTCATCTGCACCTCGGTTTACTTCCATGACGTGTCTCATAAGTTGTTGGGCACCGTCAGTGGGCTCCTGGCATGGTACTTGACTTATCACCTTTGGTACGTAAAACCGTGGTCACCAGGACTCCCACCACAGCGGGAGCACAAAGAACAGAAGCAACACGCCTAATAGCTTAGTGTGGCCACCTCTCATGTCCAAGTTTAAGTTATTTTGGGTGGAAGACAAGTGGATTTAACGTATGCTTTTAAAACTTCTCTGCTTTTATTCATGGTATGTACTAGGCCTGGGCGATATGACAAATTGTTATCACAAGTATTATCAATCGTTAACGATAAGCTCTTTTTTTCTTTACCATTTTAAGTTTGATTTTGAAAGTTTACAAAACCAGATACTGCTTTAACCAATCTTTAATGTCAGAACAAAGACACATGATGACTCATTTCAAAAATATGAGAAACATTAAACAAAATTAAAAGTAAGCAAAATAAGGTCATCAAAACAAAACAACATTGCAAATAATCTGAGATTGACCTGAAATCCCCCAAATGTATATAAGCATAAATACACAAACAACATGTTAAATCCTTTTGTGCATGGAGTCTCAAGGCATCTGAAAGTGTTAACAAAAAATGGACAGAAGAAAATGTTCAGTTTTGAAAATATCACGAATAAACAGACAAAATAACCATTGCTTTAAAAGTTACAGGCCAGATAATTTAATCTGTCTGTTTTAATGCTGCTATGTGACAAGTCACAATGTTCCCACCTGCTTGCAGGGATACACAGATGGCGCCTTACTAGCTAGCTGTTTAGGCTCAACACTCACCGGCCCGGTGCTCGTTGAACGTCCACTAGCACTCGGTTGGGACTGAATCATTTATCCTTTAGTGTATTCAAACCGGCGATACTGTTACAAATGGTTGAGTAAGTTTGTCGTGTTGCCCGTCTTGGTTGGCACATGTCGGCGTAGTTGGCACTCACAGTGCAGTTCGCTGCTCTTTTTTTTCAGTCTGTAAGTAATTAAAATACCTCCAAACAACTTAAGAGGAGGGGCCTTTCCTATCTATGACTCTTTCAGCATGCCTTGAGCTGCTGGGTGTTATGTTTGGTCTCTTTATCACTCATTTTGACCCGGGTGTAAGTGCTTTAGCTTTTACTCTAAGTCGGTGTTGTGCCTAAATCCGACTCCCCTACAAAATCTTCGCCCCCTCACGTGAACGCGCATTCTACTGCGCTTCCGACAAAAGCGATCATATTCTATATAATGAGTTTATTAAAACAAAGCGAGTTTATTCAAACAATAAAGCGAGATCGTATTCTACAAAATGCGTTCATTAAAGCGGTTGCAAATGTCACCAACACCGTAGATAAATCAATGTACACTATAATACTCACTAGCACTTACCTTTAATACAAAGGGACCACAAGAAGTGGCATTTGGCTGGCATGGGTGTGGGACTGCGTTACATGTCCATCGAGAAATGATAACCCCTTGAGCTCTTATGAACGCTCTGAAACACGACAAAAAAAATGGGACTGTTACAATGTTTCAGTGATGGGTTGTCTTTGAGGAAGGAGATGCAGGCGCTGCTGTTGTTGTTAGATCGCTTCAAGTCGTCTAAAGATGATCTTTAGGAACGACATGGAACGCTTCGGTTGTGTTACGAGTTCCGCGAATTCGGATCCAACTGCCCATCGTTGACGGTCCGCGATGAAGGCGGGGCAATCGACCCATAGGTGTTCGGCCGATTCCTCGCTCTCCCCACAAAGTCGACAGATGTCGGTGGCCGACTTGCGGAGGAGGAATTGCCAGCGTCGAAGCAGCTGATGGTGGCCGCTCCGAAAGCGGATGAGGTCTGTGCGTTCAGCTTTGGGTAGTTGTACCGAAGCGTTCGTGTAGCGGGTGGGAGACGCATTCGTCGGCCATGTGGCCGTCCACAGGACACCACGTGGAGGTTGCGTTCCTTGTCCTGCGGCGCTGCTGTTGGGGTGGACGGAAAGGATGATGGTGTAATTGCCGATGATGGGGTCGTCGTGGAGGACGATTGTGCAGGTGCCGGTGTTCGGTTGGTCTTTGGGGAGGATTGTGCAGGTGCCGGTGTTGCGGTGGACTGAGACAATGGTGGTGCAGGTTCTGGTTGTGGGGTGGTGTCTCACTTTTTTTTTTTTTAAAGTTTTTTGGTAATGTTGGGGAGTTTGGAATGTAAATCTTTAAGTGGTCTATGTTAGTATTTTTCAAAACAATCCATTTGGCATCCACCAACTCTGCACTTTTCCTGTCAATTGCTGTAATTGTGTAGGGCCCTATGTAATTTGGATCCAGTTTCCCCCCCTTCTTTGCTGGCTCCAGATGTTCATCCTCCACACCTTGTCCCCAAGATGATATTCTATAGGCGAAGAATTATTTGTTATTTGGTCATTTTTTTCTCTGGATGTTTTCCTTTGCTCTTGAAAGCACCTCACGGATATTCAGAGCATCAGTCACCTCTTCCCCCTCCATCTTCTCCTCGACACTGCCATCAATCTAGAAATTGAAGTACATTTTTTGGAAAGATATTAAGTGTCAAGTTCAGACAATTCATCAGTATTTGAAGCTTACTAACGGCTTAATTGTACTTTTCCCTCCTGAAAAGAAACAAGGTAATCACATAGATCAGGTTGGTTCTTGCCTGATACCATGATATTCCAAACAATTTGCATACAATACATTACAACACACCCTCAATATTGAGCTACTTCCCTCTGTCACAGAGTTTAAATCCACGTTTGACATGTTTTTCTCTAAACTCTAACTGTATTTAATTACTATCATTATTACTATTAATACTTTCTTTGCATTGTGTTTGTGTCTGTGTTTTGAGTAATATTGAACTATTATAGTTCCCCAAACCCAGGACTAACCCTGTAATGCTCTGGAATTTGTGATGGATACTGTGCCTCTCTTCCAAACAGGAAGAAGTAGTGAGAACTTGGTTGTCATTTGTTTTTTGTTCTCAGACCAAACATGGCGGCATCCAGGTGTTTGTACCATTCTTTTGGCTGTCGCTCCACCCGCTTGCACAGTGATCTGAGGACATGACATGGATTACAGATTATCAATATATTTGAACGTTTTACCCTCCTATCACTCATTTTATTTTGAAGATTAGTTTTTTCCAATATTTGGGGGTAACACTGAATCAGAATGATTGTTTATCAGACAGTCATGATGCTGTCGTACTTGTTTTAAGTCATGTCAACTTTAATTCAATATGTGTCTATCACGTTGATTACTGTCTTTTATTATGCCCTGAGGTTCCAGCAAAATAACATTCAAAATGACAAATTGGCACTCCAGCCACCCTTCACCGCCCCAGCTCCACTAAAAAACACGATTTCATAACACTCATTCTAATTTAAACCTGCAGATCCTACCTTTAGATTGTCCCATTCATCTTCTCCACTAGCCCATTAGTTTGGGGGTGATAGGGCGCAAAAAGACTTCTTTTGATGTTTAGAACCTCAGAGACCTCTTTGTTGAGCTGTAATTTGTATGTACATTTTTACACATGGGAACAGTTAATGCCAAAAATTTAATCAAACTTACTGCATTCAAAAACTCCGCCCCCTGGTCTGTGAGGATTTTCTTTGGTGCCTCAAACTGGTCAACAAATTTTAACAGAAATTTTGACAGCCAGTGACGTCTTTTGCACTTTTGGCAGGGATGGCATAGGCTTCAGAGCACTTGGTTAGGTAGTCAACCATGACACAAATGTATTGGTTTCCATTGTCAGTGAGGGACAGCTTACCAATTAAGTCCATCCCCACCAGTTGAAAAGTCTCCTTTACCTTTTAGAATGTATTGACAAATGTTTTATTGCTAGGTTTTATGATGCATTATATACATACAGTATGTATATGCACACATATTTAACTAAACAAAAGGTTGAAAAAGAGGATAGTAGAAAATAAACCTACTATTATTGGAATGATTTCAGTGTCTGCCTTTATCGAGCTTCTGTTTGATTGGCACGTGACACACTGTCACCTTTAATAAAACACCAACATTTAAAATGTTAAAAGTTTAATTAATTCTTACTTGAAAAATGGTTTAAAAAAGTACATTTAGAACACATGTAAGGTAGGCTACAATTTTCTTCAGTTGCTACACTGATACTGTAAATATAAAATATGTACAAAAATTGTAGTGGACAACATTCGCTCATGATCTGTTATAGTACGACTTAATTTGAGATAATATAATAGTCACCCAAGTGTTGATGTCATCACACATGCCAGGCCAATACAAACATTTCGAAATTGCATTTTTGGTTTTGCGCTGTCCAAAGTGAGCACCAATGTTGCTGCTGTGGAACTCGATGAAAAGATGATTTGCCTGTTCGGCACCACGGACCACTTTAGTTTTACAGGCAGTAGACTGGTTTTTATTTCATTCGTAGTACAGTTCCTCATCTGCGGAAAAAAATGGTAGTTTATATATCGGACTATCACCAATCCAACCATGCAAAAAAATTGTGTGTGCATTGTTATGTCTTTTGCATAGCATAGAAGAAACCATTCCTATTTATTTATAAAGCCCAATGTCACAATACATATTTCAAACGGTCTTCCATATCTAACTAACGAATGTAAAATGCATCCATTTTATACGCTATAGTATGACTTGAAATCATAGTGTTAATTGTGGGGGATGGTAAATGTTTGGCCACGAAAATGTTAAACTCACTTTCAATGCAGAATCTATTCGCCTTCTTGCGGAAACAATTATTTATCACCCAGTTTGAATGATCTGGATAAACTCCATCGAGTTTAAAATCCAAAATCTGCTGGTAAAGTGTTGGGGGTCCATGATTAATTAGGTAGAGCACGGGTGGTGATGATAATAATATCACTGGTACATCACTTAACTAGGCCTCGACTACTCATCGCGGACGAATATATGTCACGCATCGCCCCCTTACCATTCAAAGTATTATGTGAAACAGGTGTACTCTAAAATTCTTTTGTATGACATAGAATACAAAATCACAATTTTTTTAATTGCGTTTGGAAGTCTAAACAGTGAATTTTAAAGACATCTTGATATAAAATTTACCTGCCCAAATCTGACTCCCCTGCTAAAATGGACCCTGTTTGAAATACAGACTTGTGACGTTTAGGGTAACCTTCTGTGACACCTATATGTCATCACAGTGATTTTGAAGCGTTTCAGACGTTACTCATAATATTACTATTAATAATAGTAATATTAATAATAGTAATAATAAAAACACTAGATTTGTCAAACACCTATTCAGTAACACATCACAAAGTGGATTCTCTGTAGTTTGATTCCAAAGCCAAAAAACATGAGTTTAAAGTGTGTCTTACTTTGCAAACAGTATAGGCAGGTAAGTCAGATTTTAAATTAAAAAAAAATATATATATTAGTTGTGAGAGTTTTTGCAGGGGAGTCGGATTTAGGCACAACACCATTATTGGCTGGTCCTTGTCAGCTACTTGGTCTCCGTAATGTTTGTCTGGAACGTTCGTTTTCATTGCACTTGCCATTTCCTCCAATTTTCGGGTTGTGCAATTAAAGTTTGAACTATTGACTTTTATCAAACGTTTTTATTATTGTGGCAAAAATTCTACAACGATAATTACTGTTATCTTTTTATTGCCCACGCCTAGTATGTATAAATTTCTGTTGATCCAGCATTACCTCACAATTTTAATAGATAGTAACACTACCAAACTCAGCTCAAAATGTTCCTATTGTTTCCGTGGCACCAAGTTGCCACAAGAATGTGCCAAAACTCAAAATGTTCGTAACCAAAACCATACGACCTCCTGTCTGGACAAAAGAATATTCTAATAGTCATTTATTCTGATGATTGTTTTTTTGTTGTTTTTTTTTCCCCCCAATGATCAGTTGTTATACTTTTGCTCTCTGGCTTGAAGTATATTAATAAAACCAATAAGCTGACATGACTTTCCGCACTCCTGTGTTTATTCACCATCCACTATGCCCGTAACTTCCAGGTCTTGTGAGAGTGTGTGACGTCAGAACTACGGCGTCTCTCTCATTCCATAAGCCGTGCAACTTAAGGCGAGCGTAAATACTACATCCCCTTTCTCAACAAAAAATGAAAACATGTGCATTCAATGACCAACATGTAAACATGAAAATCTTCATTTTGCAACAATTGCACTCAATCACAGGTTTGCATTTCAAGTACTGCATTTTGTAAACATACCAACTTCTGGTTACCAAAATATTTCACGCACATTTATGTGTATGTATATATATATATATATATATATATATATGGGGCAGCATGGCGGCGCAGTTCTGTGGGTATGAGATGAAACCTGTGAGGAGTTTGTATGTTCTCCCCGTGCTTGCGTGGGTTTCCTCCGGGCACTCCGGTTTCCTCCCACATTCCAAAAACATGCATGTTAGGTTAATTGGCTTGTCTGAATTGTCCCTAGGTGTGAATGAGCGAGCGAATTGTCTGTCCCTGTGTGCCCTACAACTGGCTGGCAACCAGTTCAGGGTGTCCCCTGCACACTGCCCGAAGATAGCTGGGATGGGCTCCAGCACCCCCACGACCCTACTGAGGATAAGCGGTGCAGATAATGGATGGATATATAGATTATAGGGCAGCAATCCGCATACACACTTTACACCATCACAGGTCTTCGACCTGTCTCGGCTTAATGAACACGGCTGTACCTTGTCGTGTAACCAGTTAACTGGCTGTCTCTCAGTGAGTTGTCCACAAGTTTAGGACTTGCGTTCATAGTGTCACTGTCAGGTAAGTGTTGCTGCTGTGTGTAATTTGTGCGCGTGTGTGTACTACCCTGGTCCTCGCATAGATGTTGTGTGTTGTGTCTTGTCTGGATGCGGTATCTTCTCTGCGCATCTGCTCGATGTGTCACCGTCGCCGACCTCCAGGACCCGTCGTCTTGCTGGAAACGGACAAGTACGCTGACAGGTAGATAGGGGAGTGGCCTTGCAGATCTGTTGTAGTTGTCTGCGCTGGCACGTCTTTCTCCTCTCGCGGACGATCTTCTGGGGTGTGCTCTTGGTTTTAGCTGCTTCTCTGTCGTTGGAGGTACTGAGCGGAGCCGGCGGCTCTATAGGAGTTGGGCAACAGACCTCAGATTGTCTACTGGGGTAGTTTTAATGCTCTAGCTGGCACAGGTAATGATCTTTGCCTGCGGCCTTGGATTTGTCCAGAATGTCTTTTGCTATTTGGACAGTTCTTTCGACAAGCCCTTTGCTTTGTGGGTAGTGTGGACTTGAGGTGATGTGCTTAAAGTCACAATCTTCTGCAAAATTGCGAAATTCTGTAGAGCTGTAGCACGGGCCATTGTTGCGAACTATTCAGTCTGGGATGCCGTGCGAATGTTTCTTTGCACTTTGCAATGACGACGTGCAACTGGTGAGTTTCTCCATTTCAAAGTATCTGCTGCAATAGTCAATAATAATAATGAAATCTTGAATTCCATTCAAACAGTTCCCACAACGTCTTCTGGGTATGTTATGTGAATGGAGTGTCTCTTTGTTGGAGTTGAGACATTCCTTCCCATATGTTGCAATTTTAAAGGTGGCTTCCATTTGTCCATTCCAGGCCAAAATGGAATGTCGCGAGCACGCTCTTGCTTCCCTCAATTCCAATATGTCCAGTGTGAATGCGTGCAATCAGCTCAGCTCTTAATGATTGGGGAATGATTATTTTTTTCACCTTTAAATAATATTTCATTAATCTCCACTATCTCATCTCTGTGATTCCAGTACTCCTGGACGTTGAGTGGGCACTTCTTCCTCTCGTCCGGCCAACCGGACTTGGTAATGTTTCTGAGCACACACAATTGTGTGTCTTGGGCAGTTGCCTCTTTGATCAGCTGAAGTTTTTGCTCACTCGCCAGGACGCTGATTATGATTGTGTGCACTTGTGCTTCCTTGGTGATGCTTTTGTCGTGGTGCTCGATGCACTTTCGTGACTGCGTGTCGGCCACAGATATGTCTTTACCTGGGCGGTGAATGATGCTTATGTCGTATCGTAGTTGTAATATCATTCTTTGAAGCCTAGGACGTGCTGCAGCCAAGGGTTTTTGCAATAAGGCTTCCAGCGGCTTGTGATTCGACTCCACATTTACTTTGCGGCCGTATATGTACTTGTGAAAACGCTTGCATCCGAATAACACTGCATATAGCTCTTTTTCTATTTGCAAGTGGTTTTCTTTGTTGCTTTTAAGCGATTTGGATGCGTACACCACAGGCTTTTTATCTTGCAACATGGCTGCTCCCAGTCTGCATTTAGAAGCATCAACTTGTGTGACCTCTGGATCGCTTTGTTGAGGTCTCTAGGTTCCAGGCACACTCAGCTTGCCAGTATGTGGCTTCTCTACTACTACCAACGCATTTTCCCATTCGGTGGGCTCGTTGACTTTGCATATTATGCTGATCTTTTCCATTTTGTCTCTTTCCTTAAATTTGTCCCGCAATGCTATGGGAACACGGCGCGGCGGATATGCCTCCGCTGTTGCATTGGGTTTGAATTGAAGGTGACATTCGCCCAGGAATTCTCCAATTCTTTCAAGGACGTCTGCATATTATTTCATCATCCTCATTGTTCACTGCTTGCACCAGCTTGATCAAATTCAAGTCCATGCTGGCTCTCATGCCTGATATGGGTGGTGCTTTGGTGTCGACGACGTGGAACTCCAGTAAGGCTGAGCGGTCTTTGTGGCTAAACTTTAGCCGACAGGTGCCCCTCACCTTTAACCGCTCTCCACCATAGGCTTTGAGTCTCTGTGTAGCTTGCTGCAGTGCTGTGCCTTTAAAAAGGCGATGGAATGGCATTGTGGCTTTCTGTATTTCTGCGTATGCTTGTTCGGTGTCTTTGCTGTGAGACCATCTATATCGAGTTCATGTTCATTACCACTTGCCTTCAGTGTGCATGGCTTTTGGGTGAGGCACCGGCACTGCCTTTGATCTGCATGCTTTAGCAAAATGCTTCATTTTTCTGCAATTTAGCCATTGCTTCCCTTTTGCTGGTTGTAAGTCATGTGGCATAAGTCATTGGCACTGTGTTGCCCCCACACCTGCTATAGACTTTGTTGGCAGTGTTTTCTTGTGAAGCGAATTTGTCTTTCTTTTTTGATTCATTCGGTAAGTTTGTCTCTTGTCAGGTCTCTTAGTGACAGCATGTACTGCTTCCACACCAGGCGCTCCGTGTCCAGCCCTCGCTCTCATCTGAGCCTGGGCTAACTCATAGGAACGTGCTATGGATGAGCAGCTTCTCCTTCACACGAGGTGAATTTGTGGCAAAAACAATGCGGTCTCTGACCATTTCATCACGGTTTGGGTAGCTGCAGTCTCTCACTAGTTGTTTGAGATCGATCACAAAATGTTCAATAGTCTCCCTGTGCCCCCGTGACTTCTCTTGAAAACGATATCTTGTGTAAATTGGGTTTGACTAGGGAGTGAGGTACGCTATGTACATATCGTAGTATGTCTTTAACTTTTTGGTGTCGTCCTCTGACAATGTTTATGTGTTAAATATCTCTCTTCCTTTTTCCCAGTCCCATAACAACAGTTAACTGCACTTATCCAGCTCGCGCTTCTCCCACAGGGGTCCGGAAAACATCAACTCGGCATGTTGTTGGAACCGGTGTTATGCCGAGAAATGCACCCCTGCCGAGATTTGCACCTGGTAGCTACTATAACCACTTTTACCTCGTTTTATCTCACTTTTATATCACTTTTAGGGAATGTAATGGCGAACATATAACCAAAACCACTTTGTCTTGCATTTGTTGTGAATGTAATGGAACGGTAATGCACACCATATATAAATCACTTTTGAGCATGTAACATGTTTATTTTGCCTTTTTTTACTCAAATCGCTCGTATTGAAACTGTTATGCACTCTACGATAAAGCTTATTATGCTAAAATGAACTGTCAAATCATCAACAGATAAACGGGAGACGAACGTGTTTTCTTCTCATCGCCAAACGAGACGTAACACGTCAATAATTGTATTTTACTTGAAAAAACAGATCATCCTGTGCCTAACATTGCCACAGCGACGGTGTCATTTTTTTTCTAGTACAAATGATCCAACGTCAACCTAATAAATGTAAATGATGCTGATGGGAGGGACCAGCCTGGTTGCAACAGCATGGTTGCCTGAAAATGCACCCCCCCATCTATCTCTGGCTATGAAGGTTTTGGTTATATGTTTGCCATTACATTCCCGAAAATTGATCTAAAAGTGAGATAAAACGAGGAAAAGTGGTCATAGTAGCGAGAGTGACGTGTGCGAACTCCCGCTACGGGATGCAAATTTCGGCAAGGGTGCATTTCTTGGCATAACACCGGCGCCACTCATCATCCCGCTTTTTAGAGGTGAGCCCTAACAAGGGATTGTCGAGAGCAGCGTCTGACAAGAACTGTGAACCTATTCATCCATCCATTATCTGCACCGCTTATCCTCAGTAGGGTCGCGGGGATGTTGGAGCCCATCCCAGCTATCTTTGGGCAGTGGGCAGGGGACACCGTGAACTGGTTGCCAGCCAGTCGCAGGGTACACGGAGACAGACCACTCACTCGCTCATTTACACTTAAGGATAATTTGGTCCGGCCAATTAACCTTACATGCATGTTTTTAGAATGTGGGAGAAAACCGGAGTGCCCGGAAGAAACCCACACAAGCACGGGATGAACATGCAAACTCCACACAGTAAGTAACTTCTTCTAAAAAAATGACACAGTTAATCCTCTTACTCTCGAATAATAAAGTTAATGAGTCTAAATCCACTGCGTGTATATGCAACATATGGGTGTCCTGGTAACATCGCACCAAAGTCACATGACATAGGGAACTCTGCGCCATCTGACTACAACGCATTATACTGTTTAATGCCAAATGTCACCGTATGTGCGTGCCATGTAATTCAAATTAAAATTCGATCTCGGCGTAGGACTTATACAAACTGCAATGATGGATTTCCCTTCCATTTACCAATCTTCTACTTAGTTCACTATCTATGTACCATGACATACTTGACCATTTTCCACCTTGATTACAGTAGCTCAGGTGGTAAAGCGCTCGTCTTAGGATCAAGAGGTCGCAGTGTAATATGTTGAAGTGTCCTTGGGCAAGACACTGAATCCCTAATGCCCCCTATAAGCAGGTAGTTGCCTTGCATAGCTGACGTTGCTATCGGTGTGGAATGGTGAAGTGTGAAGTACATTGTAAAGTGCTTTGGGAGGTCTTTATTGACTTGAAAAGCGCTATATGAATGCAGACCATTTCCATCATTTACACACGGTTGGCTATAACCACAGATATTTTGTTTGCAGGGTCTGACCAAGTGCTTGGAATCCTTTTTAAATTCTAAAGGAACAGTGTGTAATAATTAGTGCCTACTAGTGGTACAAAAACTTTCATTCTGTTAAAAAACTGATTTGAATTCTAGGCAAAATACATAAACTATCATACTAATGTGAATGTTATTTAAAAATATGGGTTAAGACATTTGTATGTCTTTTACACCTTGGAAACCCCTCTTAGGTCAGCGCCATCACTGGCCCTCGCTCATACCAGACAACACAGTGCCATCTAGTGGTCAAATATTACATACAAGCGCTTTAATGATGTGTTTTCAAGGATTGAAAAGTGCTTGTTTGTTGATGAAGTGCTTGTAAATATTTTAAATTGTTGCCATGTTTCTCAACAAGTCTGCTTAAAAATGATGCCGGTGCTCTCTGGTGGCTTTGCTTTTCCATTGCAATTATACTACCCTCGTGATTAGCAACAGCTAGCATTAGTTTGTGCAGCATTGTCCTATGAGCGTCATCGCCCCTATTTATCGCACCCAAAAAGACAGGTGCATGCTGCACCTAAACAGGGCAATCAAAAGTGTATTAGAGGAAGAATTACGCATCAATTATCATGGACGATTCGTCACATCCACTACACAGCATCAGCTCCGAACAGAAGAGCAACTTTAGTGACAGACTGCATTCACAGTCTTGTTCCACGGACAGACTGAGGAGATCATTTTTTCCTCATGCCATAAGGCTCTTTAACTCCACCCGGGGGAGTAAAAGCCCACATTAAACCCCACATTTGCATATTACCCTATTTTATTACAGTGTGTATTTTATGTAGCACTATTTAAATACTCTATATCAACACGTTACATTGGGTATTTATGTATTATATTCCTTTTACTTTATTATTATTTTATTTTCAACACAAGGATACTGCCGAAAGTGTGAATTTCCCTACGGGGATGAATAAAGTATTATCTATCTATTTATCTATCTATCTATATATAGGCCATGCGAAAGATTAAGGTAGCATTTCCCAGTGGAAAATCGTAACGGTAATAATTTCCTGCAATGGAAAATTTAAGCTACATAATACAGTCATTTTTACCCATATTAGGAGGGTTTTTCTCAAAAATATTTACACACATATTGTTCAGATCCACAAAAATATTCCCGTTTCATTAGAGATCTGAAAAATCATGTTCTGATAAATGACCACGCAAGATTAATAAACGAACATGTAAATTGCAGATATATTTGTGGCTCTGCAAAACACATGATTCAAACTGGATTTTTTTTCTTTTAATGACACTGGTGAAATTGGATAATTGGCTATGAAAGTCCTTAAAAAGTCCTTGAATTTGGCTATGAGAAAAGGTGTGCGAACCCTGTGTTTGATTTATCCATTGCTGTGTCCGTAAGTGGGGAATCCTCGCTTCGAACACAACGGCAACTGCTCCCGCCCATGCGAACCACACTGATTTTAATTTAAATGCTTCGCCTCGAAGCCCCACTTCACGTTTGGTGTGAACGCAGAGGTCGCAATGGAACAATACATGCAAAACCAATGACACTTATTTTTCTATCTATGCGGCCTCGTATCGTTCCGCGACACGGTGGTTGGAAACTGCTGCGTGACTGCTCTAGTCAGTAAAATAAAAAGGTACATGAAAATACTGTATGTAACAATCATGAAGCAGAAATAACAAACAACGAAAACAAAATCATCGCATAACAAACGCAAACCATGCAATGAACCTGTTTCTGTTTATTTGTCGTTGATGGAAACAGAATAAATTAAGGCTTATGAACAAATATCGTAAAAAGCACTATAAATAAATGCAGATATACATATATAAATATAAAAAAATAAAAGTATTGTGAGAGGACGGCCACAATCACAAAAAATATTTTCTCGAGTGTGTGAGACGCCGCAAGTTCCCGGTCGAGCGGCAATGAAAGCTGCAAAGTCTAATTAGTATCAAATATTAAAACTGACAAAAACAGGCACTCTTAAATGTTGGCCTTGATTGAAGCATATTTCTGAGACAATTTTACTGCCGCATTGTTTATCTTTGTGCTCATGGCGTGTTTTCAAGTAGTTACTCTTTAAGATGTTATGTCAGACACATGTATGCTACTTTTCAGCACAGTAACCATTTCTTACTAGCATTGAGCTAAACTAAATCATGACTTATGAGGTTTGGCTTTGCAGTTGTGACACGATTACACGAATCGTTTTATTTTGCTGTTAAGCATAACTAAAGTTGATATACAATCATTCAACTACATCAAATTGATTGTACACGTTTGTTGAAATCCTTAGAATTGTTGAATGTCTTTAATTTCTGTCATCCTTCATCGATGTGTCCAATTTTCTTACATAATTTTTTTAATGGTGAGATCTGTATTCGGCTTTCAAACTAATGAACTTTTTTGGAATAAAGTTGGTATAGAAATAAGAGCCTTTATTTTTTAAATTGTTTTGATGATTCTAACAGTTGCAAGCCGACTTGCCATAGAACACAGTTGTGTTTTTCGACCCCTTTTGAGCCAAGGCACACTTTTCATGGAAAAAGTTTAAAAATAATTATGTTCGTGTTTTTTCTTTTTAAACGTTGTCATTTTTGCCCGAATTGACAGTATAAAGTTTTATATTGTGTGGTCACCCTGGATCAGGAGGTAATTTTAATTCTTCATTTGGTTTAATATTTTTGCTAGAATTTCGAATTTTACTACTTTTTTCAACCTGTTTCTAGTTATATCCCATTATATTTTTCTGGAAACTTTCAAATATAGTACCTGCAATGAACAAAAAATTATCTGCCGGTGGAATAATTTTTTACTGTGTTCAATTTTTAAATGTATTTTCAATAAAAATAAGAAAATAATCATTAAAATCATCAAAATATTTTTTACTTAATTTTACATAGGTAATTATTTTTTGCAGTTGAATATTAAACAGCTTCATATTTCCTTATCCCTACCAACTAAACAACACATATTTTATATATATAAAAAAATATTTGTCATCGTTACTTGGCTGATCACTGGAAGAAGAAAAATACTGAACAATGGCAGTTTTTTTTTAAAAGATAAAATTGAGCAATTTCCTGCTTTACACTAGACAAGGTCTCACGGCACACTAGTGTGACCCAGCACACTGGTTGAAAAACACTGCCATAGATAGCAACAAACTAGCAGAATGATGACTTTTAGCTAGCAAAGGTTGCCATGTTCTGATTTCGCACAGCGGCACTCAACTTATTGCGCCAATTTCCAGTATAATTCTTTTTTATTTATTTTTTTATTTTCTGTGTTTGTTGACGTGTGGCTTCCCAAAATCCTTGATCATGACATGAATAATATCCAATGCAAATTAAATCTCCAGAGCCAGAAGTTGCTACGCATTAGTTTTCCTGATCATTATTGCCAACACAAAAACAAGAAATGATGTCTTGATTTCTGTTTTCTTTCTACTTTGTGCATTTTGTTTACATTTTATGGGCAACTAAAGAAACACAGAAGACGTAACCGGGTTGAATATTCAATGTTGTAAATTTTGTCTTTTAAAGTAAAATATGGATTTGGGGGGGGGGGGGGGGGGGGGGGGGGGGGGTTGGGCAAATTTGGGGGGAAAGAAAAAACATGCGTTAGTGTAGTTATTATAGGTGTGGTCTTATTGGAAATCAGTCATGGCCCAAGAAAAATGAATGAACTTAAAAAAATAATCTCACAAAATGAGAAGATTGTAATCTGAAATAAACTTAAAGAATATTTTTTACCGAATGAAACTAAAACTTTTTGATGACTATGTGCTTTTGGGGGAAAGGCGGGCAGGAGATGTAGTTGATGGGATTTTTTTTTTGTATTTTCCTAAATAATCGTTTTTTTACCAGTAAAACCATCAGAATATTTTTTTAAATAAATGACGAATACATTAAGTATGTCAGTTTTATGAAATAATTTATATCTATGTTAAAAGAAAAAAAATACCCTTATTAGAATATAACTTGATCTAAACAGTTGTTAAAAAATGTCATGTGATACTTTTGAAAATGTGTTTTACTTTAGCTCAAGCTTATAACTGTTATCACATTATTTACAGAACAAACTTTATTTTATTTTCTTCTTTTTCTTTCAGAAAATAACTAATAATTTGGTTTAAATGTAAAGGATTGGTATTTTTTTTATTGGGAATGTTGGGCTAAGAAATAGTTGTTTTTCCTCTACAGATTCATCAATACTTACATAAAAATAACCCGTGAGGACTTCATTTTCTAAGACAGTTCGATTTTTGGGCGAAAAAGCAGTAGTTTTACATGTGTGATGGCATTTTTTGTTTTGGTAAGAATTATTTGACACATAAGTTTAAACATGCATTTTTAATTATTTCAACCTTGAAGCAGGACTTTCTATCATTTTTTTGATGAGTACCGAAGACAATTTGTAACCTCCTGAAAGATGTACTTTGCGCTTCGGAGAACTTTTGAGACTCAATGTTTTATGAATGCAAATTTCTAGCTTAAATGTTTTGGGCACAAGGTCGAAAATGATCCACAGTCCTGCGGCCCAGTGCTTTTGGCAGTTATGAGTGATACGAGTTTTGGTGTGCGAAGCTCACTTAACCTCTGTGTATGTAACTGTGTACGACTGCATTGGCTTGATTGAAGTGCATAATTTTGTATAGGTGAAGCGGCGGCAAGCCTTGAAAAAAGGTCAAATGCAAGCAAAACCAGCTCGGTAGCGGCTGCGAGTACCCGAAAATGTGCACTCAACAATGTCTTGTCAAGGAATGTCTTCACTGTGTTTTTACTTGACCCGGTAAGTAGCGGACGGAGCTTCCTATGTCGAGCGCGGTTGCCCCGCAATCGTCAAACGTTACAGAAAAGTTCCGATATCACACCAATACAGACATTAAACACAGAGCATTCACTACATGTATTTCTTTTTTAAAAACCAGTAGGCAAAGTAGCCCATGCCGCCGAGGGAGCCCATGAGAAAGGAGGCCCCGAAGAAGGACGGCGGCTTCTTCTTGACCATCCGGAAGGCGTTGGGCAGCACCGCTGACAGCAGCGTTGTGTGGATATCGCCCAGGACCTTGCGGAAAGCGTAGCGTTTTTGCACGCGCAGGAAAAAGGACTGCAGGTTGGGCCGACTGCCGTCCTCCCAGTATTTCTTAGAAAGTCCTAAGAACTTGAGCCGGTGCAGCAAGGCCCCCAGGCAGATATCGGCCAGGGTAAAGTCAGGTCCGCAGAGCCACAAGTCGCTTTTTTGGTCTGCCGGGGGAGGAAAAAAAGCACAGTGCTGTTACGTTGCCCACACTTGTCGACGGAACAGACCTCGGTACCTTGGTACTCCAGTTTCCTTTTCTCCAGTTCGGCTTCCACTTGATCTAAAACCATGGCGAGCTCCCCCAGGATTTTCTTCAGGTAGTTGACGTTATCGTGGTCCAAGATCTTAGCCTGTCAAATTTGGAATTTTGAAAATTACATTTTAAGTGAATGACGCACTTTCAACAGCAACAAAAAATAGTATGTTGTCGGGCCTTTCTGCTAATGAAGGGTTGCATGGCACTGCACCCCTTGTTGTGCTGTGGGCTTAATGTTCGGTGTCATGTTGGGAAGAGCAAAGTTGGAAGAATGATTGAAATACGAGTGTGTTTTTACTCTAGCCAACCCCCACGAGAGGAAATGTCTTCGATAGGAAGATAGATTTTCAAAAGTTAAGCTGAGTATCCTTTTGCCACTTGGACGCACAGATAGCTACAGACAGGATGCCAAAAGGACTCAGGCCCACTGGGAGTATTGAAGTATCAATACAAGCTACAGACAGAACGTCAAAAAGAAAAAAAAAGCCACCCGTCTACCTATTTCCCTGATGGACAGAACCACACCCATCTCTCTAAACCTCCCCTAAAACTTTGTTATTGTGTGTTTATCAGTCAATATGTTTGTTTTAGATGAAATTAGAAGGGGAGACCTGGTGAAGTGCTTACACATTTTGCTTTCTCCTTACCCAATTTATAATCTTTTGTGCTAGTACTATCAAATTTGTACGCAGTACATGGTACCTTAATTTGTATTTTACAAGTTTAATATCAATGTTCGAGTCCTAGTAGCTCCAAAGGTCTGTGCCAGTCTCTCAAACAGAGATATAAACAGTAGCCAGTACTGGGAACCGTTGTAACACTGCTTATGGACACTTGTAACACTGTGATTTAATATTACGAATAAGCTTCAGATAGTCTAATATTAGAATAACTCTTTATTAAGTAGAAATATAAGACAAGAAGAGCATGGAGTAGAACAAAGTGCTTGTGTCTCATTAATCCCTCTGTATGGACAGCATTGATAATCATTCTGACAAGCGGTTGTGGCAAATGTACAATGTACCATCTTGAGCAAATTGCAATCAAAACACTGTGCCCACTTTTCTTTTTCTTTTGTTTGCCCTTGCATTTGTCTACACAGACTATACAGAAGTTGTCATTTTTGGATGTGTTAAAACTATCAGATATCATTAATCTAACATTTCCCTATGTGGTTGTCAGCTAGCATGAAAAACAAACAAACCACATAGTATTGAAGCCAAAAATGTGGACATTACAGCCATGTGCCAGAAATTTGTCAATCTTTAGCACATTTGACATGAAAATAAAAACAGCGAGAAAGAAAAGGTTTGAAATCTTAATCGAGAATGTTTTTATTGACCATACATTTAAGACTATGTCATGCAGACTTCAAACATCTTGTGTGAGGTAACTCATCCTACCGCTATGTCCTTCTAAACGCTAAGAAAAAAACACTAAAGTCATCAGAGGCAAAGTGGATGTACTGAACTGACCATTAGCTTCTTCTGCTTGGACAGGTAAGGTTCCATCAGTTGGGGTTCCTCGTGGTCCAACTTCATTAGCTCTGTCGTTGCATTGACCAAATGTCCTGCAGACAAAAATGCACAAGATGTAAAAGAATGGAGTAGCGTGACGTCACGGTGATATATTAAGTTTATTTAGCTTGTGTGGATTTACTTTTTGAAAATGAGGTACTACTTCATGTGTTCGCAATAGAGAAAACATGTTCTTGTATATAAATATGTAAAAACACGACTTAAATGTGTCAGAAAAAAACAAATCCTAAACTAAGCTATACAACTAAAAATAAAATATTTTTTCACCTTGTTTTGCATCAACCAAAAAGTCTATCGCCAATTTGTAGGCAGCATTAGTACTGTACTGTTCAGAAAACAAAACATTAATTAAATAGAGGCGGGGATATACAGTCAATGGAGGCACATGTGGCTGTGCCTCACCTCTCATGAAATATAAAAATGTATCAAATGGTAATTTATTTAACATCACAATTTTTTTATATACAATTAGCATGTAACTTTTTACTGTGCAGAGCATCAGAAGATGCGGAGTGAGGCACACAATACTTTGCCTCATGGCAGAGGGATTCTTATTTGGCGTGTAATTCAGCCCCAAACAATAGAACAAGTGATACAGTAGAATTAGCAACTCAAGACATCCAGTATTTTTGTCCTTGATACATGGACGTTTTACTCATAATGGAGGATTGCCTACCTATTGATGCTTTAATCCAAAAGGAACATTGCGTAGACGTCATTTATAAATTAAGGTAAGACAATAAAACAGGCTGAGAAAATCGCATGGTCACGTTCAACTGCAGGGCGAACTTTGGGTAGGATTGTTTCCTGTGACCCATTACTACCAGCTTACTTCAAGAAACAAGTGCAAGTTTCCCCAATGTGTATTTCTAACAACATATTTATACACTGACTTTTAATTTTAAAAATAACTCAATGAAAAAAAACAGAGTCCCCCTCCCCTTGGCAAGAGATCCTCATCACTATCATGGAGTCGGCTTGACTTACGACGTATCTCAGCAGTGGCGTACTTTGGGATCATAGAGTCGGTGGTGAGCTCAGGATGGAGGATGCAGCCGTGCGTGTACGCGTCCATGGGGAGGCTGTCCAGGAGCCTGCGGTACTGCTGCACTCGCTCACCGAGCGCCGAGTCTGCCGGCGGTATCAGCTGGGCCACCGCTTCTGCCCGTAACAGAGCAAGAAACAATGTTGAGGAAATGCAGGAAAGGGACATGTGAGGCCCAGGTACGAGTTCCAAAAAGATGAAGGCCAACCACTTTGCAATTATCAGGTTAAATACTGGCTAAACTTGCTCCACTTTTCTGAAACAGTTTTAGCTTTGGGTAAACAGATCTTAGGGTTCTATGCATAACACCAATGAGCGTCTGTGTTTTTTTCCAAAAGTATTTTCTTGCAAAAATAACACGTGTCCTTCATCTTTGGTTTTGAATACTGTAATCCCTCGCTACTTTATGCTTCGAACTTTGCAGCCTCGGGCATTGTGGGTTGAGAAATATTCCGCGATTCATAATCCCCAATCAGATATTGCTGCAAGCAGGGCCCGGCAGAGCTCATTTTCATAAGGGCTGGTGGCTCTTTTTTTGGGGAAATGCTGTGCACCAAAAAGTGAACTTATTCGTTCAGTCGCGGTCAATTATCCCTGATGACACGTTGCTGCCAGCAGGGACTAGTTAAAAAAAAAACTTTGTTGGATCGGCAATTATTTTTCGGCGTAAATCAGTAACGCCCCAAATGAACTGCCCTCGTGCGTCCGCTATCCATTATCTCCAATCATGTTTTGCTGTGACTGGAGCCAGCAGAAGGCACTTTTTTACCCCCCCAAAAAAACCCTAAAAATGCGCAGTTTTGGTGAGCCATTATTCCCTGGTGACTATTACAGAGCGCATACGCAGGCTTCTTTTTTTTGAAAGGGCTGATTAAAATTGCCATTTTGGTCTGCCTAAAATGAACTGCTCAGTTTTGGGCCCATTCCATTATCCCGAGTGGACCATTGCTGAGAGCGACAGCCGAATGACAACATTTGCATATTGCATTGCGACCACACCCAACAACAACAAATTTGGACTTAAACTGACCAGCTTCTAGGAATACCAAAAAAATAATCTGTAGTGTTTTCACACAAACTTGAAATTTGGAGGAACTTTTTATTTTCTCTCATTTTTCTGGCTTCTGTTTTAGACAAAAACCCTAAACCCCTAACCCCCTAATCCTTAACTTCTACAGAGCCGCAGTGGAGAGCATTCTGACATATGGCATCACATGTGATATTCTGGGAGGGCGACAGCAATCAGAAAAAAACACAACTTTTTTTATTGCATTAATGCTCTTATGTATTTACAACTTAGACCAGTTTTAAAGTACTACCTTGTAAGTACATTTGCCTATTTATCCTAACACTCTTTTTATATTATTTTTCTCTTTCAAGCCTTTTTACATGTTTATTTTGGCTTGTCACATCTAAACTCTTTGTAGACAATGTTCACAATGTTGTTATCAATTACAATGAAGACAATTCTTATTCTTAACACTAAAACCTAACCCTTAACTCCAACCATTAAGTACAATTGTCAAGCAGATTATGCAACAGCACAATGGTTGAATAGACAATAATATAACACAGGCCTCCCAGCTTCCCCTTTTCTCAATAAAGTAGAAAATATGAGTTGGCAGTGGTTATGGTTTGCACAGTTATCCATCATTCCATCCATTTTATGTATCATTTCCTATCATAAAGGCTCCAGAAGAACTAGATCGTTTTCAAACAATTTCATGTCCTTGAAAGGAAAGCTATGCTCCCCTGAAGTCAAACAGTTTTAGCCTTGTTGGTAAAAGAACAATCGTTTTGAACCCGGCCCCTCTGAATCCGCCTAGTGGCAGTTTCCCTGACAACACGCCAAAGTTTCTTTTTCCAAACATATGCCCAAAGTCTCACCTCCCACAAAGTTGATCTCCAGGTAGTCGATGATTTGGTTATAGTCGCTGATGATGTTGTCACCGTGAAGGAAGACGGGGACCTCCTCGCCCAGGTTGAGCCTCATGAACCAAGGCTCCTTGTGCTCTTGCAGGGGCAGGCTAACGTCACGCTCCTCACACACCAGGCCCTTCTCGCTGATCACTAAGCGTACCTGCAAGAAGCACCTTTTTATCATGAGAAGGCAAACATAGCTCGCCGAAAGACAATGAAATGCTCGCACCAAGCCAACCTTTTGCATTTTGTTACATGTCACTTGAACTACAATGACGCCTTGAGATGGGTAACTTGACATCCGTTTTTTTTTATCTCGGAAACAACTTTTAATTTGTTTTTTCACTTTACCAGTTTGCTGCGTGATTTCCTGGGAAGTCTAAGGCAGGGGGGTCCAACCTTTTTGAAGGAGAGAGCTACTTCTTGTTTCTAATTTGCGCAGAGGACACTCAGTTTGAAATGCATTCCTAAAATAACAATTTATCATGTTTTTACTATGTTTCTACAATGTTTTTACAAGTTATAAAGTATTACTATACTATTACCAGGAATTAGGTAAGTCATTTAATGTATGTTTCTTTGCTACTGTGCTGCCGAGTTATGAGGTTGCCAAGGCATCATTTTGTCTACTTTATTGCGCTTGTTACTCAACACTAGGTTAATTAATGGAAGTATGGTTCAGTAGAGCTACCACAGCCTCCCCGTGTGAAGTTTGCATGTTCTCAACCAGTTCAGGGTGTCCTTTGCCCACTGCCCGAAGATGACTGGGATGGGCTCCAGCACCCCCGCGACCCTACTGAGGATAAGCGGTGATAATGGATGGATGGAGAGATGGCTGGATCAAGAGACTCAGTTAACCACTAAAAAATGTAATTTTGCGAGAAAATCACAATGACCCAGCACTAGTGAGCTATTTTCAGAACATGTCCATGGGCACCTCAGTTGTCATCAGGGGGCACACTGGTGCCTGTGGGCACCACTTTGGAAACCGCTGGTCTAGGGTGTGCCCTGCCCAAAGTTGGCAGGAATTTGCTCCAGCAACCCTGCGACAATAGAGGATAAGCAACTAATAATTTATTTCAATAAATTAATTACTATAGCTGTGCGGTCCATGTATGCCCGGTGCCAGAGTCTGGTCTGCATTGACAGCGGTAAGTCGTATTCGTTTCTGGTGGGAGTTGGACTCCGCCAGGGCTGCCCTTTGTCACAGATTCTGTTCATAACTGTTATGGACAGGATTTCTAGGCGCAGCCTTGGTGGGTAAGGATCCCGGTTTGGGGGCCTCAGCATTGCATCACTGCTTTTTGCAGATGATGTGGTGTTGTTGGCTTCTTTAGGCCGTCATCTTCAGCTCTCACTGGAGCGATTCGCAGCCGAGTGTAAAGCGGCCGGTAGGAGGATCAGCCCCTCTAAGTGCCAGACTATGGTACTCAGTCGGAAATGGGTGGCATTCTCCCTCTGGGTTGCGGATGAGATCTTGCCACAAGTAGAGGAGTTCAAGTATCTTCTTGAGGTCTTGTTCACGAGTGAGGGTAGGATGAAACGAGAGCTCGACAGACGGGTCGGTGCAGCATCTGCCATCATGCGGACCCTGTACCGGTCTGTTGTGGTGAAGAGGGAGCTGAGCCGAAAGGCAACGCTCTATCTACCGGTCGATCTACGTTCCTACACCCACCTATGGTCATGAACTGTGGGTCATGACCGAAAGAATACAATCTCTGATACAAGTGGCTGAAATAATTTTCCTCTGCAGCTGTCCCTTAGAGATAAGGTGAGAAGCTCAGTCATCTGGGAGGGACTCTATCTAGAACCACTGCTCCTCCACATTAAGTGGAGCCTGTTGAGGTGGCTTGGGCATTTGATTAGGATGTCCAACCGGCAGGAGGCCTTGGGGACGACCCAGGACACGCTGGAGAGAACATGTCTTTAGGCTGGCCTGGGAACGCCTCGGGATCCCTTCGGATGAGCTGGAGGAAGTGGCTAGGGATAGGGATGTCTGGGCTTTCCTGTTAAGGCTGCTGCCCTGGAGAGCAGAAGATAATGGATGGATGCATGGAATTACTTTACGAATATTATAATTGATACAACCAGGTAGCTTTTCATCCAAAAACAATGCAGGCCTGCATGGACAAATCAACACCAAACCACAAATGTTGTCATGGCATAGTTGAACAGAAATGGTAAAGCAATGACATGTATTCTTTATACAAAGCATAGAAGGCCATGGACACCAAAATTGATTCTTTTTTTTTTTTTTTTAAATCCGTTTGAGGGTTTGCAAACAATTTGTAAATCAAGGCATTGGTGGAAATCCAAGATAACACCGTAGCTTCAGGGACAAACCCACAGTCCATTGAGTGCATCAAAGTTTGAAAATCAATTTGGGATGACAATTCTTATTTTGTTGTCCTTCACACAGCTGTCACTGCCTGCTGATGTAGGCGAAGGGTGGAAAATTAAGGCCCGCGAGCCACATTTGGCCCGCTGAGCCCTTTAGTTTGGCCCACCCAATGAAAATGGTGAATGTGTATGATGGTGAAAAGTACTAATAAAATATATTTCGCAGCCACTCTTGTTCCTTGGTTTTTTTTCATTTTCTATTTCATTTATGAAAGTATTTGTCATGCAAAAACACTTTTTTAATGCAAATGATTGAATATAGTGCTTTAAAAAGCGACAAAGTATGTTACTTTTCTTTCATTCGGAGTGTTTCAAAACCTATGTTGTGAAATTCATTGATTCATAATAAATATAAAATAAAATAAATATGCACATTTAGATGTATGCATGTATATTAAATGCTAATAAGATAAATTGGATGGACCTACATTAACTTTTTATCTTCTAAGTATATGATTTGAGACTAGATAAGCCGATAAAAAAAATCTAATCAATGAATATCATTTTTTTCTTCTTGGCCTCGCCCTTCTGCTAATATTTTTGAACCAAAAGGTTTGCCTACACCCAGGTGAGCCCCTTCTCATGAATTCCATTCCTTTTATTTTCAAATGGGGTTAAAAATAAAAACGGGACTTATTATCATGATGTATTGTTCTAATTAAGCTGAAAACTGAACTCTTAACATCAACTGGATCAGTGATAAGACTGAATGAGATTTTTGCTCCGTACAGCAAAACTGCCACATTCACATTACACTTTATTACGTAATTGTGTTAGTCACACATCATCATGCCACATGGTTCACTTGCTCAGATGGCACACAATAAACCTTCACTCTTTTTTCATGGTTTCTACAGGAAACAATTCAAATCTGCAAAAGTAAATAGAAATGCAAAGAAATCAGATCTGCCTTTTTTTGATGAAACCAAATGCACAAGATCTTTTTGGAGCAAATAAATGGAGTTCACAAAATCAGGAAGAAATAAAACAAGACTATTAAATATACTTTGCAAAATATTCTAAAGAAATGAACATAAACCACCTTTAGAATGTAGAGACTACATTTTGTATGGATTCATAAACCAAATCCATTTAGCAAATCTACAACACTTGAAGTTGCCCCATCAAGATAAACAATTTTAAGAAAAATGGTGCTGTTTGGTCAAATTGAGTCTCTGTAATATGTATTCTTCCTTGTGCTTTTAATTACTCGTTTCCGGTCGCACTAAACAATACAGCGACACCTAGCGGTCAGGAAATACAAACTGTCCCTTGAAACATAGTTCAGTGTTCCCGATTGTGATAGTCTTAGAACCCCGGCATTATAAAAATATAGGTTGACTTTTTTTTTCCTGGGGTGGGGCGTTTGATGTCTTTAAAGGGACAGTATTTATTATTTAGCACATTGTAGTGGTTAAAAAAACAAAACAATCATATAAAAAAGCAACCCGTCAAATAAATAGCATTTATTTTAAAAACATGTGCCCACATAAAGGGAACTGACATCATTGTTGGCCACTTTGCTGCTACGGGTACCCAAAAAACTCAAAAAGGCAATTGTGAGTTTTCCAGGAAATTTGATTTCTGACTAGCATGTTTTACTGATTGACTGATCCTATCTTAACTCTACTAATAATTAAAACCTGGTAAAAACATAGTAACAACATTGCCATATTACAAAAAGTTTCATTTTAGAAGTTCATATCAAACTGGTAGCCCATCGTGTCAATTATTTACAAAAAGAAGCTCTCAGGTTCAAAAAGGTCTGTGACCCCTCACTACACCATACAGCAACATCTAGAGGTCAAATAATACACACTTTGTGAGTTTGAGCACTTGTTTATGGTCGCATAACACAATGCAACATAAACTGGTTAGATAATAAACACCGTCCCTTTAATATTAAAGTTTAGTCTGCATTGCCGGCAGTAAGTCGGATTCGTTTTTCAGTGGGAGTTGGACTCCACTAAGGCTGCCCTTTGTCACAGTTCTGTTTAGAACTTATATGGACAGAATTTTTAGGCGCAGTCTTGGCAGGGAATAGATTTGGTTTGTGTGCCTTAGCATCTCTGCTTTTTGCAGACGATGTGGTGCTGTCACCTCTCACTGGAGCGGTTTGCAGCCGAGTGTGAAGAGGCCGGGATTAAGTTCAGAACCTCCCAGTCCGAAACCATGGTCCTCAGCCGGAAAAGGGTGGCATGCTTTGTCCGGGTTGGGGATGAGATCCTGCCCCAAGTGGAGGATTTGAGTATCTTGTGGTTTTGTTCATGAGTGAGGGTAGAATGGAACGGTAGTTTAACAGACGGATCGGTGCGTCTGCCGTCATGCGGACCCTGTACCGGTCCATCGTGGTGAAGAAGGAGCTGAGCCAGAAGGCAAAGCACTCGATTTAGCGGTCGATCTACATTTTTACCCTCACCTATGGTCGTGAACTGTGGGTCATGACCAAAAGAACAAGATCCCAGTTACATCCAGCTTAAATGAGTTTCCTCCGCAGAGTGACTGGGTTCTCCCTTAGAAATCGGGTGAGAAGCTCGGCCATCCGGGAAGGACTCAGTGTAAAGCCGCTAATCCTTCGCATTGACAGGAGCCAGTTAAGGTGGGTCGGGCATCTGATAAGGATGCCCCCCGGACACCCCCAACGGGAGGTGTTCCGGACATGTTCCACCCCCACCAGACCTCAGGGACGACCAAGGACACACTGGAAAGACTACGTCTCTAGACTAGCTTGGATGTGCTGGATGAAGTGGCTGGGGATAGGGACAGGGTTCCTAGAGCTTAGGCAATCTTATTTAAAGACTTTCTAAGACTTTTTTTAATGCTCTTTAAAATCAAATCTAAGTCCAAGTTGCCGTCAAAAGCACAATTGAAACAAACAGAACAAAAAAATATTTTTTTTGCACACATGACATTATGCCCTGTACACATTACCTGGCACAGCTTTTAACTGAGGCGAAAAACGTTTGTTGGACAGACACATCTCATTAAATTGACACTTTCATATGGTCCAAAGTAAATGGAGTAAGTTTACAAAGAGCTTTTAAAGTCACTGAAGACCTCCTCAAGTGCTTTACAATTTACTTCATACTTTACACACACACACACACACTCACACAAAGATAGCGGAGTCAGCCATGCAAAGTAAAAAAGTAAATAAAGTAAAGGTCTCTGTCCGAAGGTTCTATGTGCATTGTGGGTAGACCTAAGAAATGAGTCTGCTGTAAAGGCCCGACTAAAACCACCTCAGTGTTTTGATTGTTTCCTTCAATTGATATATGTTATAAATGGTTTTAGTGCAAACTAATGAAAATGTTAACATTTTAAGACTTGTAAATAAGATAGAAGGAATTTTAATGCCAATTAAGGCCTTCATTTTAGGAGATTGCAGGTTCGATTCCCGGCTCCGTGTCATATGTCGAAGTGTCCTTGGGCAAGACACTGAATCCCTAATGCCCCCAATAAGCAGGTAGGCGCCTTGCATGGCCGCTATTGGTGTGTGAGTGTGTGTGTGTGTAAGTGTGAAGCACATTGTAAAGCGCTTTGGGAGGTCTTCTTTGACTTAAAAAGCGCTATTTAAATGCAGACCATTTACCATTTACCAATAATTAATTCAATGCATTTTAAGACTTTTCAAGGATCTGTGGGAACCCTGAGGGAGGTCTGGGCTTCTCTGCTGAGGCTGCTGCCCTCGCAACCAGACTCTGAATAAGCGAAATAAAATGGATGAATGGTAGGATTCAAGTGGGGGCCCCAAAATGTCATCGTAAGGGCCACAATTGGCCCAAGGGCCGCAAGTTTAATACCTCTGATCTGATTGAAATGAAACATCAGTAAAAAGGGGTAAACACAAACAAACTAAAACATATTTAAGTGGGATGAATTGCCTCAAAGTTTGTATCTGAGAATTTAAAGGGCAGACATTTGAAAAGTGTATAAAACAGGTAAATGTGCTTTGTCACTTGCAATGGTTTGCAGCCGCCCAGGGGGTGACACAAGCAGCATGACAAGCACAAGCCACGCTTGCCAAAAACAAAATAAAACAAAAAAACTCCACCTTTTGCGCTCACCTCACGTGTGGCCACACATCGTCCATTTGCACGACATCATGTGAATCAATAATGCATTCTGTCATGGGTCACAGCAATTCAAGTCAAGCCCATGCCTTGCCTGACAGTCAACATCGAAGCAAATAAGCGCTCCACTGCAGCAGCAAAACAATGTCATAAAAAAGCCTTCATCTGTGTGCACATGCATTTACACACACACACACACACAAAATCCACAATGAAACCCATTAAAGACATAAGCAGCCGAGAGATGCATCCATTTTTGTGCTAGCTTACCTTTTGCGAGGCGAACGACTGCGTCCAGTGGTAGAGGACCAGGCGGTCTTTGTTGGGCGTTTTGAGTTCGGCAGCTCTCGGTTCGTCGTCGCACTGCTCACCTTCCGTGGCTTTTCCGTCCTCCTCCATGGCCGAAATGGGCCACCAGCCGCACTTGGCGGGGGGGACGTGGTTGGAAGACGCCATGACGGAGCGGTTTCAGCCTGCCGACTGGCGAGTAGTGGTGAGTCGATCGCGAGCGAAACGGCTCTAGGACCCGGCTATTGGAAGTGAGCTGAGAGAGAGGACTCCCCATATCTTTCTCTCTGTTTCGCTTGCTTTCCTTTTTCCTTTCTCCTTCTCTGCCCAACCTCTCTCACTCTCCTTATATCTATATTTTTCTCTCTCATTCAATTCCATTTAGTATTTTTCTATTTTATTCATTCTTTCTTTCTCTCTTATTCATTCTCTCTCTCTTTCTCTCTCTCTCTCTCTCTCTCTCTCTCTTTCTCTCTCTCTCTCTCTTTCAAAGGCGTCATCTCTACATTTTCAAAATGAATTAATTTGGTGCATAACCTTTTATTATTTTTGGTAATATATAATTAAATACTCAAACAAATCTGAAGAACCATTTGGAAGCCGAAAGAGTCGGCTCTTATCAGTAAGCAGAGCCGAAAGACCCGGTTCTTTAAAAATAACTGAAATTCCCATCACGTATTGCCAGGAGAGCGCCATCCTGAGAAGGGGAAGGTGAGAGGGTGGTTGCATGGCGAGAGGATGGAGGTAAGGGGAAGGCTGAGGACCCTGCAGGGGAGGAGGGCATCACCTGATGAACAGCTCCGGTGCTGAAACAACAAATGAAAAAAGAAAACATTTCCATTTTATATGTTGACGGCACAATACTTGCTGGAAAAAAATACTAAAGGGAAATGTTGGAATAAACGTGTTTTCAGATAGACATCGATTCGATTTATCCTGGGTGTTTTCATTAATTCATATATTAAAAGATACAGAGGGAACATATGCAGTTTTAATATTATCCAACAGAGGGCGTCAAATACCTTGGCCTTTTCCTTGAAATTGTATTCTCACGCTTACCGCGTTAGACCTCAGATTTATACCTAGTTGGGTAAAACTATCCAAATCTTTCAGTACATGTGGACGGAGTGAAAAAAATCCAAAAGAAAATGCCTGCTCATTATGGATGCACTCAACACTGTACCAGAGAGTCCCCGGAAAGCTGAAATAAGCTTTCATAGGTTAAAATGTTTTGGGCTATATTAATTTTATTATTTAATTTTGTTGAGCGCTTCAGTCGCGCCAGTACCTCTTGGATTACATAGTCTTATGTTTTCAAAAATAAGGCTGCACCACATTGCCAGACTCAAGGTCTTTGATTTGCAAGGTGGAAGTAAGAGAAAAACATCTCCTAAAACGCTCGTCTTTCATCGTTTCTAGGACAGTTTTATAGTTCGCCTTCGTGTGGCAAGTGGCCATACTGTATACGGTCACTTCAGTAGACATTAAAATTAGATGAACAACTTCCTTTTTCTTATATATATATATATATATATATATATATATATATATATATATATATATATATATATATATATATATATATATATATATATATATATATATATATATATAGGCAGCACGGCGGCGCAGTGGTTAGCGCTTGTGCGGCACAGTTCATGTCATGGGAACCTGTCGTGGGTTAAAATCCAGCTCCAGACTTCCTGTGCGGAGTTTGTATGTTCTCCCCATGCTTGCGTGGGTTTCCTCCGGGCACTCCGGTTTCCTCCCACGTTCCAAAAACATGCATTTCAGGTGAATTGGCCGGTCCAAATTGTCCCTAGGTGTGAATGAGCGAATGAGTTGTCTGTCCCTGTGTGCCCTGCGATTGGCTGGCAACCAGTTCAGGGTATCCCCTGCCCACTGCCCGGAGATGGATGGGATGGGCTCCAGCCCCCCGCGATATAAACTAGTTACTTTACATCAAAGTTTAAATAAGTTGAGAGTTCACTGGATTGTTAAAAATAGATGCTATTGTATTTTAGTAGAACAATAGATTAAAAATAAATATGAATTCATTCTGTGCATAGTATTACAATATTATTGGTTAAAATTTGATTCGAGGGACCCCCAAAAACCTTTGCTTCTTCTTTTGTTTTTTTCTTCTTTTTCTATCTTTTTTTCCGTTTGTTTCTTATTTGCTAGCTTTTCATGAGTTTTTTCATGTTTTATCTCCTTTGATTCTTTATTATTCTCCCTTTTTCTCTTTTACTTCTTTTGTATCTTTTTTTCCTAGATTTTTCCTTTTTATTCTTGCTTTTGCCTGTTTTTTTTATTTTTACTATATCGGGGGTATCCAACCTTTCTCAAGCTGTTACTAAGAAGCGCATAGGGCACCAAGTTTTATATGCATTTCCAAAATCATAACTGATAATGATTTTATTATGTTTTTACCATTACCATTTTTACCACCACCATCAATTATTTGGAGAAAGGGTTAAATAGACTCAGTGAACCACACACCCAAAAAGTCATTTAACTAGAAAATCATGATGACCCAGCCCTGGTGAGCTATTTTCAGAACACGTCCACGGGCACCTCAGCTGTCCTCATAGGGCACTCTGGTGCCCACGGGCCCCACGTTGGAGTCCCCTGTACTAGATCATCTTTCACACCAACCTCTTTAAAACCAGATTCCTGCTTCGAAAAAACATTTTCAGCCCAAGCCCTATTGTGATAGCGTACTTTTGAAATCCATAACATGTTTAAACCCAAGTTATTCTTTTAAAGATTATATAATTACAAAATGTATTTTGAAATCCAAAAGCCACAGTTTAATGTGACTTTAAAAGCCTCATCCCAATTTTAAAGCATACATAGAAATGTTGCCTTTTATTTTTTAGAAACTTCATCACAATCTAAAAACCTACTTTCAACCCTTTCAACATTGCTTCGATCCCAAATCTGAAAACTCAAGTGACACGGTTTTGCAGTTGATATTTTGAAAATCATAATATGGTAGCCATTGTAAAAGGTTGTGACCTTTTTTTGAAACCCTACCATAGTTATAAGAGTTATCTCTTTTCGTTTCTTTTTTCAGAAACATTTTTCCGGACTTTTGCAATGATACATCTTCTCCATGAAACTTAGATTTGATCCAAATTATTCCATTAACTGTACCCTAAACAATGAATTTTAGCTCATTTAAATCAGTTCACAAAGAAACCGATCTGTCAACCTTTTCAACTTGGTTGCGTTTAGCAGCCAGTAAGGACGGAAACAAGAAACGCAAAGCAAAGGCATTCGCCTCTGTCCCAAAGAGGAAGACATGGCTCCTTGCAGGCAGCCCAGTACGGATTGGGTCGTATTTTTGGAATGGCGTGTGCGTTTGCATGAGTTCTCTGGGGTGTGTGTGTCAGTGTGGCCTTGTTAGGTGCGCTCAACTGTTTCCCCTTCTGCAGGGTGACAGGGACAGGGGCTTGGCTTCCCTCTGGGGCCACTGTGAAAGCCATGAAAGACCCTCGGCTTGGAAGGAAACAACCACAAAAGTCGATTACAGATCAGATTTAAAAGTCGTGAAGAAGTTACTTTCAAGATCTTAATGGACTAATTGAGAAACTTTCAAAGAGCGAAAGGGGGCCCACTCGAATTGGGCAGTGGGGATATCTCCATGCAGTTTTGATGTCAGGGCTAGGCAGCTTGGGTCCCAGAGGGGTTTTGATCTTACAGAAGACTCTGACAGGGTCGCTCCTGGCTGCGACATGAGCGGCGGTCGCTTTGAGTTTGACGACGGCGGCGCGTACTGCGGTGGCTGGGAGGGCGGCAAGGCGCACGGCCACGGCATCTGCACCGGCCCAAAAGGCCAGGGCGAGTTCTCTGGGTCCTGGAACTATGGTTTCGAGGTGGTGGGGGTCTACACTTGGCCCAGCGGCAACACCTACGAGGGTTACTGGTCGCAGGGCAAGCGTCATGGCTTGGGTGTGGAAAACAAAGGCCACTGGATTTACCGTGGGGAATGGACGCACGGCTTCAAGGGAAGGTACGGCATCCGCTTCAGTCTTGACAGCGGGGCCAAATATGAAGGCACTTGGAACAACGGCCTTCAGGACGGCTACGGGACCGAGACCTATGCCGATGGAGGTAGGAGCTGCGCATTCAAGGCAATAGTTGATCTGTTTCCGACCGTGTTGCAGAAGAAGTCAAATTGGTATTTTCCAAAAGAAAATACCAATGGTGTCAGACATAATTTAAAAAAAGAATCTAGATGTATATAAAGAAAAATGAGTTAAGGGGTGACTTTTTTTACTACATTCATGGCTCACAGATCCCTTAACTACCAGGGTTGTCGAGGCACCATTTCCTGTGGTGCGTCTTGGGCTAGTACAACCTGGTGGCGCCCATCTCTGTTCAAGATGTTTTTTGGGTACGGGTTTGCTCCCCCACTTACAACATATTTGGTTGCCATGGTTTCAGTCGTAGGAGAAGCCCCTGATCTGACTAGGATACAGCACCTCCTGCGCGTGGTTGCCATTTGCTTTTTGGGTAAAACGTCATCCCGCGCTTCAAAGATGAGCCACACCTCGGCAGCGACGTGTGACAAAACTGATATTCGATCCTTAATCACTGGGGAAAAACTATTTTGTGCCCAAATCTGGAGCATCACATCGTAGAATATGGATTGCATCAGTTGTGGCTTTCATATTTTTGTTGAAAAACTTTTTGGCGATGACGTTACATCCATTAACTTTGGAACATATTAAAGACATAAAGGTTCTTTGTCTGGTCAAGGTATATTTTTTCATTCATATTGAAATTATTTATGTATTTAAATTAATAAATAACGAAATGGATTAAAAAAAAATATTCCCTCAAAATGAAAGAAATAAATGATTAAAAATGTGTTACCTAAATATAAGTTTCAATAAAATTGTTCCTTTAAAAATACATAAATTATTCAATTAAATATTTCCATTAGAAATACATAAGTAAATACATCATGTCACGACCGAAACAAACAGTGGACCCAAATGCGTAATGTTTCACACAACAATTTATTATTAAGGGATCGGGGGATCAGGGAGAGAGGAAAAATCAGCGATCTGGTGCTCGCTGGGCAGGTGGAACAGGAAGCGCCCCGCGGCCGGTAACCGGTGGCGAGGCGGACAGCCGGGGCCAGAGAGCAGAGCGGGATCGTGGATGGGAGCAAGTCGGGTAGCCGGGACAGGAGAACAGGGTGTGGTTGTGGATCGGAACAAGAGGTGAAGCCGGCCGGGACAGGAGAACAAAGCGTGGTCACGGATCAGAACAAGTCTGTAGCCGGGACAGGAGGGCCAAGCGTGGTCGGGGATCGGAACAAGTCGGGTAATCGGGACAGGAGAACAGGGTGTGGTTGTGGATCGGAACAAGAGGTGAAGCCGGCCGGGACAGGAGAACGAAGCGTGATCGCGGATCAGAAGCAAGTCAGGGAACCGGAGACCATCGGGAAGCCAGGGGCAGGGGATCGATACCAGGAATCAGGGGAAGGAATCAGGCAGGAAAACGAGTTGGGCTGGCAGGTCGCAAGAAGCAGGAACAGGTGGGAATCAAAACGGGAGCCAGAGTCAAAAGTGCTTGCCTTGCATGTGCTGAGGTTCGCTGATGGACTGACAAAGAGTGACCGCAAAGGAACTAGGAAACAAGTGGGAGCTGGGGATGAAGGGGTGAGAGCAGGTGAGGGCAAATGACAGGGTCGTGACACATAAATATCTAAATAAATATATGTGAAATGAAAAAGTACTTACCGGGCAACTGTCCAGACTTTAAATAAAGTTAAATTACTGTAAAAGCAAACTCTTTTTGTGCTAGTTTGTGATTTGGATTCAAACTTATCTGGATATTTAAAATATAAAGAAAAATCAATAATGTGCATATTTAGAGGTTCCTTTCTGCCCTGAATGCACTATGCCTCGCAAAAACTAATGAATGAATGTGCTCAAAGCTCAGATCTCAAGGAACCACTACAATAAAATCACCAATCCATTGTTATGTTAGAGTATCACATTTCAACTGTGTGTTATTCATTCAGTATGTCTCACGACACCTTCACGTTAAAAGTACTGCGGCATTGGAATCGTCTACTTTTCAAGTCGATGTGTCCTGAGAGCTGAACTTGCAGCAAGCTAAGTGTATCATAGTACTGTCAAGACCGTTCATGAAGTTATAATTTCCAACACTTTAATTATATGTACAAAGGAACAGACATGAAGAAAAACCACAGTGTTTTTCCTCCCTTCACAGTTGACTCATCAGCTGTGAGGCTAACAAATGTGCGCGTGTAATAATAGCCCCAAACCCCCCTGCGTGGTCTGCGGGCCCCTCGGTCGTCATGCTATCGCTCTAATGAGTGTAATCCACGCAAGTCCGTTTTAGCATGAGAGAGGAAAACTAGCTGACTTCTCATAAGTTGTTGATGATGGGAAAATGTTACAGGTTTAATTGTGTGCTTCCACATTCCCCTCAGAACAATACAATAAAGTCCAAGTGTATTCAATATGCAACAACATCAGGTTCAGATGGCTTGAAAAATACCAAAAAACATTAAACAAAATTAAAGTAGGCTGATATGCAAAAAAACGCTCAATCACATCAAGCTTTTCCTAACAGCAGATAATACAAGTGCAGTTGTTGCTACTATTACAACAACAGAGACAGCCGACAAAAGTAATCAGACAAGGCTAACTAAGATTAGCTCATGGGTAACAGGATGCTGTAGCTACTTACTAAGCCTTTAGTGGTCAGCATACACATTGGAAAATTATTAGCTAACTTTCTAAATTCAACAACAGTCTCTGACCCATCACTGACCACCCCTGGAGTAAGTGAAATCCATGATGTAAATACCTTGTATGAATACACCCTGGGCTTGTTGAATAGTATATATGGCACATGATTCTATTTGGTCTTTGAACACATTCTAATTGTATCTTTTCAGGTACTTACCAGGGTCAGTTCACAGGGGGGATGCGGCATGGCTACGGTGTTCGTCAGAGCGTCCCCTACGGCATAGCCGCTGTGTTCCGCTCTCCTCTACGGACATCTCTGACATCCCTACGCAGCGAGCACAGCAACGGCACAGTTCTGCAGCAAGACATCCCCGTGATCACCACCACGAGCGTATCTGGTGAGGAGACGCCTGTTGCCAACTCTGGCCAATTAGGACCATCGCGGGGAGGCTTTGCCCTCACTCTCCAAGTGGACCCAGAGGCACTGAAGAGCAAAAAGAAAGGTCTGTTCAGCAGGAGCGCTCTGCTCGGCAAGCTGAAGAAATCGGAATCCAACACTTCACTGTCCAGCCAGAAGAGCAAGATCAGTTTCTTGAGGACGGAATCCGCTTTGAGCTCTAATGCCAGCGACACCACTAGCATGGGGGACGAAAGTCTGGCTGGCGCAGAAGATTTCCCCCCTGTGGAAGCAGACATTGATGCCACCACCACTGAAGTCTACATGGGCGAATGGAAGAACGACAAGCGCTCGGGATACGGAATAAGCGAACGATCCAGCGGCCTAAAGTACGAAGGCGAGTGGCTGAACAACCAAAGACACGGCTATGGTTGCACCAGCTTCGCAGAGGGCGGCAAAGAAGAGGGCAAGTACATGAACAATATGTTGGTAAAGGCTGTGAAGAAGAGGATGATTCAGCTGAAAGGAACCAAGATCAAGCAGAAGGTGGAGAGGGCAGTGGAAGGTGCTCAGCGGGCCGCCGCCATCGGCAAGCAGAAGGCAGAGATTGCAGCATCCCGGTAAAAACAAAATCTTTACTGTAAAAATATAGCTTGTAGATGAAGAGATCTCAAAAACATGCATTGAAAGTGCACAGATGCTTTTAGGTTCCCTTGGAACAGTACACTAACTGTCAAGGTATCATCAAGTTCAACAACATCAACAAAATGCGTTCAAATGGCTCAGAGATTAGTGTCAAACAAGGCAAGTTTCAAATTTGAAATAGGGTCTGTATCTGTTGAAGCGGACCCTATCAAAAAAGTTGTTCTGCTGATTTGGTTTACAATTACATAAAAGTCAGAACAGATCAGTGCATAGTGACTAAGGTTGTGATTGGACAAGTGTTTTGGGGGATTTTAAAACACCAAAATTGACCAAAAAAGTAAAACATGTCCAAGGAATATGCACAACCGAGGTTTAGAGAACACCAAACCCCAACAATATGCCACTAATGAGCAAGGAGATCTAAAATTTAAGGCACTTCTTGCTAACAAAATGCAGGCTCCCTTTCAGTAAACACTGACGCTCGGCTTGTCTCCTGTGATTTGCTGTACAGAAATTTAGCACTATATGAACAATATGTAATATGAGCAATCTGCTGGTGAAGGCTGTGAAGAAGAGGATGATTCAGCTAAAAGGTGCAATGAGCAATGGAGGGCACACTTCCTTCACAGTGACCTCCAATAAGCACAGTATTTGCCACCGTCTTAGAAGCTCCAAAGTAGGCATGAGAACCGTTTTTCAGTGTTTTCTTATTTGCCTTTTTTCAATGATGGGCTTCTGAATAGTACTTTATATATTAAAAAGTAGTTTGTGCCAATAAGCAGTTACCTCAAACGTGTACAGAAACATACCCAGAGTTTAAGACTATGAGTTAAGGTTTAGTTTAAGGTCTTAAACCATTTTAATGTTATGACCATACATGGTTCAGATCTTCTTCACCTGAAACCTCCGTGTTTACAGAAGCCTGATTTTCACTGACGGAATGCAGATGAGAATCCCAGCTTACTCAAATCCAAATATTTGCCTTCGAGTATAAGCATGAAAATAGAGTTATAAAGGTCACTCACAATGTCTGGAGTGGGCGCTGCTGACTTGCACTCCCTCATGCTAAACTGGTGCCTGCGCTGTTTTGGTTATGGTGCTTTATGTCAACAGTACTAGTAGCATGGGCAGAACTAGCCCGTTTTTGGGGGTGCTTAAAACGCAAGATAAAAAAAGTTAAACAAGGATGTGAACAAAAGCAGCTTCGGACATACTCCACTGCCTTGAAATGGTTAGTCCATTTGATTCCTAGCACCGCTCTCCCATCTCCTGCTCCTCTTACTCTCGGCTACTGTCATAGCGGCATACCTCCAGTGTGTTACATTGAGAATATGTTATACAGTGGTTATTTTGAGCAACTTTTTACCGCCCAATTTCATGACTTTGTTATCACCATCAGATATTAGTCCTCATTTTAGCTGCATTGAATCAAATGCAACAATGATCAGCCTACCTCAATTGTTGCGCGTGTGTCAATCATGTGTGTGGTCATCCTCTAAGCCCGAGCATGGACATCGGCAGTTTTATCTGATAAAGACGGTTTTCCAGTGTGAATCCAGACTTGCTTAAGGGGATTCATGTATGCAATCCTACTTCTGACAATCTTTTGTCTGTGCCTGAGTTGTCAAAACTGACATTGAATTTGAGTAAGCACAAGTAGTGGTTGCAAAAAACCTTTTGAAGAGAAAGAGGAAGTCTAGTGCCATTGAAGACACACTATCTGTATAAAATCATCTTGATTTTACAATGTGTCCAACTCTGAAAGCAGTTATTTAGATTTACCCAACAATTCCAATAAGCAGCTGCCGGTGTGAAAGGTCTTTCAGCGCGTTACCTGGCTTAGAAGGACCACCGGTAAAACAGAGTCAGGCACCTGGCTGTGATTGCAATTGAAAAAGACGTGCTTGACCATGTGCAACACCAAAAAGTTATTGACAGGGTTGCAACTCTCAATGTCAGGCAACACAGCTTAATCGGTAAAGAGTATGGTGGAATTATAAAGTGTTGAATAGAATGCATCGTTGTCTGATAAGTTCCATGCTTCCTCTTCTGTATTTGTATGTTTGTGTGTACTCTGGTAGAAATAAATGACTAAAAACTGGGCATGGCGTAGTAGTAGTAGTAGTGTTTCTGCTAACCACAAAGTTTAATGTAATGTGCAAAAACAGTTGATCCTTAATTACTTTAACTTTCATTTCTATTTTTTAATCAGCCAGAAACTCTAGGTGGTCAGCACCCCCAAAGCTCTGAACCAAAAACCGCCCCTGACTGGTGAATCACATTTTCTGTGATTTAGCCCTTATTCGCCATTTCGTTTGGCACATTAGTAAATACTTTATCCGTAATCGCTATCCAACTATATGGTAGTCGCTAATTTGATTGATGACACAATCCGAAAAGATGAGACGTAAACAACTCAGAAGAGAGCGAATAACTGTGGCACTTAAAACTGCGTCAGGTGTGCAGGGGCACGCTGCTGTTGGCGTTCTGCAGCCAAAGTAACCCACCGCTTTTGACTGTTAGTAGCCGTGATGGCGTAAAGAATAGTTACATTACCCCGTTACTGAAGAAATAACGCCATTACCTGACGGTGTTATTTATAATAGCATTATTAAAAGTGGAAATATATCAAAATATAAAATCAAAATTCACCCTTTGACAGGTTTTAGAGCGTATACACAGTGTGAGACAGTGTGCTATTTTACACGAAGCTGTGTATTTATAAAGGGTCAAAAAGAATTTATTACAAAAATTTGATTATGGGAGTATGAAGGCTCAAATAAAAGGGACAACATCAGCATTGATTATACCAAACACTAATTTGTGTGGGTGCCTAAGATTTGCTCACTCTCTCTTTGAGGAATGTCATGATTTCTAATCCTGTATTATGAAATCGGGTTTAATCACTGACTCGATTGGTATTGTATTTGGTATACCGATTAGGGTTCTGTTCACAAATTTTCATGGGGGAAATGGCTCTAAATGCCCTTTCATTGGAAAGGTTGTGTAGCAGTGCCTAAACACACATGAATAAATGATTAATAAATAAGGGAAATGAAAATATATTTCTTCACATTTTGTAAGGCTTTGTTTTTTAAATAGATGATTAGAACTCTTGGATTGGGATTTGGTATCAGTTCCCCAAATATCTTGATCAGAAAATCTTTATTTTATTAAATTTTATGTAACTATACAATTCTAATAAGTAAAGTGAAATTTATTTGTATAGCCCTTAATCAAAAAAATGTCTCAAAGGACTTCACGGGCCACAATTACACCATCCCCTGATCTGAAACTGACGTGTAAAATGCGCAAAATTGGCCAACCCTCTGTTCATTGGTGGTATGCCCGCAAAACAGACGCCGGCGACTGTTCCGCTTCCTCATCGCGTCATTTCCGCGTGTGGACCACGGGTATAAAAGCTGCCGAGCCGGGCTGTAGAAATCATAACCGCTCAAGACACAGTCCCGTGAAGATCAAGATTTCAAGCTATGGCACCGAAGAAGCCAATATGTTATTATTGTAATAGTTTTTCATTTTTTTTTATTATCTTGTTATGAAATGAAAAGAAATGTCAAGAAATAAAAATGGATTAAGACGAGGTCACTACGGTGACGGGGATCCATGTTCACCCCTTGACGTCTCGAGCACAACTGACGTGTGCTCAGCAAATCGCGCTGTATATACGCGGAGAAAGGCGTTTGACCGTCACACGCGTTACACACGCTAATTCACGTGATAACACCGCGATACAGGCGCAGAACAAACGTGCTATGACCGTGCTCCACCCACGATTACCCGCTAAAATTTCGCGTCCTACCCGCGTGTAACCACGCCCTGGCCGCGGCCGTAGCACGTCGTTCCGTGTCTGTACAGCGTCATTACCTCGTGTGTACCACGTGTGCCGCCCACGGTTACACGTGGTCTAATGTTTTGAGCAGCGCAAAACTTTTTCGCGCGGCCAACCGCGTGTGAATTTCCGACCGCGTGTAAAGCACGGCTGTATCTCGTCTGTATGGCGATCTCAAAGCGTCCAACAGCGTCTGCTTCACAGGCAGAAATTTCTGGCCGTGATTCAGCCTTGATACGCCCGTGAAAGACTGTGTGACCGGGCCCTTAGTAAGAGAACCTTAAAGTCATACCTTAAGCAGACCGGGAGCCAATGCAAATTAGCTAATATTGGAGAGATATGGTCAAAGTCTTGCTGCAATGTTATGTAAGTGGAGTGGAGATAGGGTAGGGGGGGGGATTTGGCTACTGCATGACACATCTGTTAGCAGGTTTCCTCATTCTTACCCGTAATCTGGTGTCAGTGGAGACGGTTTAAAAATACATGTCGGATTAGATGTGCCAAACTGGTTCTCCCTAGCCACATTTTAGCCTCTGTAGCCTCCAGACATTGCGCAGGCCTTGTCCTGTCATTTGTGCCGTTTTGTGGGGTCTTGTGTGTCTGGATGGGCGTAAATGACGCAGAGTCAGAGGGGGCTGGAGAACCCTGACTAAATAAGGAAGGCATGCTTTTGCTGTATCACAATCACAGGGGAATGCAACAGCTGATTATCTCTCTCCCACCAACCCCCAATATTTTCCTGCCTCATCAGATACTGACTGTCTTCTAAGCTCAAGTACAGTGGCTCTTTCTAATTTAGCACACATCAAAAGGTCTGTTTTGACCTGGCGGGAAAAGCGACAGGCATTTCGGCACACGACTTTGCAGCCGAGCGCATCCCCTTTCATCGTCCGAGGTCAGCTTTGTCCATAGCAAACAATTACAGAAGCGAGTGCCTCTTGCGTCACTTGCGGTGTCGAATGGTTCTATGGATATAAATATGACACACCTCATAAGCAAATGCTCAGGTGACAAATGAGTCTGGTATAAATGTAACCCACACGGCCTTACTTGTGCAGTCTGGATTACTGTGCACTGCTGATCTGTCCGGATTACACTGCTAAATCATCAGCTGGTTGTAACATTTGACCAAAAAAATAATTCTGTAAAATCGTCTCTAAATGTTTCTTTTTGGGTGTTTGAAATGTGAATCAGATGTAGGATCATTTGAGAACACAACTTATCTCAAAGCAACAATCGTACAATAAATTCACACTGGCTGGAACCAAAATTGAATTTGAAACAAATGTTTTGGTTCAAGAGCATGTAGTTGTCTTTTAATAGGAACTAAGTCAGTGTTTTGGATTGACCACTGTTAACACTCCAGGGCACAGAGTTCAAAGAGACCCTTCACGCAGATCCAGTGGCACATGCCGCAATGTCACAAGGTATCAGCATCAGCAGGCAACATGACCAAAAAAAGAGAAAACATCACATTTTTACACTACAAAAATACAATAATAATATAGTATTCATGTAACAATGATTAAAAAATGTACAGGTGATATTAGTGGTGTAACTTTTGCAGCCTGACAGATTTGCTAAGAAAAATACTGTGCTTAGAAAGGCATTACTGTTTTACTTTAGCGTTACTTTTATATGATAAAATGTGTACCGGTACTTGTTTTTGAATTTGGTCAGGTTTTAAATCTATCCATATTCTGTGGTATTACTTACATACCTTTTATTAAGCCGGTGCTTCTCAATTATTTTCTGTAAAAAAAGTTCACAGAGGTCAAATGCACCCACACCCTTGATGAAGCCTCGTGCCCCCAAGGGGACTCGCCCCACTATATGAGAACTACTACATTAAGCTAACCTGGGATGGTTCATGGTTTTAAAAGATATATATTTGATAAAGGATAGCCAACATTAAATGGATAATAAAGTACCATCCTTTTCACTGTCTGGCGCGCCTCCGTCCACCAGAGGGCGCCTAATCGATTTGTAATTGGTGTCCAATCACACCATACCTGTCCCTACCCTTCCTATTACCCTTCAAAATAACATTTTGGACAGCACCCAGTGATGGGTACTATTAATTTTCTACCTTCATTTTCCACTGTCTAGATTTTCATCCCCTTTTTTAGGTATTTGTGAGTTTTGGTTATTGCCTCTGGTTCTGACAGTTTTATTGTTGTTTTCGACCATTTGTTTCTTGCTTTGTGGATGAATTGTGATCAAATGCCATCATTTATGAGCACCTTGTCATGGTTCCTGCTTTCCTGCATGTGGGTCCCCCACAAAATCAAAACAATCCTTACATAAATCGCGGTCCCCATGCAGTTATCCATTTTAAGAATTGGTACCTAATTTATGCTTATTGCGCAATATTTCGCATGAGTGATTTGTTACAGAATTGTGATGCCCTTACTTACCTTAAAAACAACATAGACCTTTCCAACTTTATCATTGTGTGCATTACTCACTCTGTTTTACTTTTACACAATAATCTTCCCCTGGACTAACTTTTTCAGTTGTGAGACTGACTGGAACATTTATGACTTTGAAATTTAGCATCTTTGCTATTTCGAATTACTAAAGGGACTTTTTCGTGTTGGTGGACCACCACACTCTCCTGCATTTTGACAGTAATGAAATGTAATTTTAATTTGTGACAATGCTTCGGTCACATTCAATAATGGTGCCTCATTATTAAATGAAGACGTGAGCCAGTAGCTGCATTCCTTTAGCCCCTCTTAAGTAGAATCTCAACAAGGAACCTGACAGACAGTGGCCTTCCACTGAAGGCTGCACAGAAGGAGGCCATTTGCCTCCACATATCCTTGGTAGTCATTACCTGGCAACACTCCAGCAAAAGCCACTATCTGGCATTTGCTCTGAATATTAAGGGAGTAGCAAAATCTGGTTTCAACTGGAAAACGTTTTTATCTTTATTTGAATTATGTGCCCACATTGAATCAGAACAAATCAAATCGTTCCACTTTGAAACAAATTCAAAGTGCAAGTTACAATACATAATTGACTAGTTTTTTCAGATATATTTAAAACAACAAAAAAGCAACAATGTACTGTATATACTGTATATTATCTCGCAGGGAACCTTGGCAGTGTCTCATTGTTCCAGTGGTGCGCACCAAGCAACCCATAGCCCAGCAGGCTATTTCTATCTCAGTGGGATGTTACACTGTGCCAACTGAGTCAATTAGATAAACTCACAGATCACTAATGGTTACTACTCAGCTGTTAAGTGTAAGCTATGTGGCAGTTATGTCTTTTTTTGTCAGTCTGTTGATATATTTGAGTCAACACAGCTTAATATGGTTCCAGGTCCACCCACGCCAAGGCCAAGTCGGACGGAGCCGCCCAGGCAGCTCAAGCCTCCAACAGCGAGTCCAGCATCGCCAGGCTAGTGGCAAAAGAGCTCTCTCCAACCTTCTACCAACCAGGTCCATGGACATCATTGTCTCTCAAATATAGCTTTGGATTGTACAGACCACATCTTTAAACCTCAAAAAATACCTTATACCTTGTCTGCTACAACTAAATTGTCTGAAACCAGCTTGGAAAACCCAAATACCTTATTCACTGTTCTTTCTCTTCCTCAATTGGAATTTTTTGTTTTACTACATTAACAAATTATAACCACCAAATACACATCCAGTGCATATGTAAACATGGGTCTATAACTCAAGGCCAATTGCCGCCCGTGGGGTGATAGTTTGAGACCCCAGCCTTAATATGAGAGTCTAAAGGGATAGTGTGTCTCCTGGTGGGAACAATATGATTCTCTAAAAAAATACGAATCCTGATTTAAAAATAAACCTCCATGTTTTAAAATACTCAGAGAAAATAGCATTTATTTTACATTATATTAGCCTCACTTAGATGGAGCTGACATTATTGTCGGCCATCTTGCTGCTACAAGTACATTACCCCTAAAAACAAAAAAACTGTCTGTTTTATTCCTTTTCTCTTTTTCTTTGTTTTTGTCTAGCTTTTCCTTCTTTTCGTTCTCTTGTTTTATCGTTTTCTTTATTTTTTCTCTCTATTTTTTGTCTTTTTTGTTTGTCTTTTGTTCTATGCAAAAGGCTGGGCAAAAAAAGGAAAAAATATGTGGTTTTGTTACAAAGTCTCTGTAGTTTTTCTTCCTTCTTTTTAGCACTTGTTTTTGGTTACACGGCACAATAAAACAACACCTAGTCGTCAAATAATACATACAGTCCCTTTGATGTAGGTGCAGCCCACCCAAATTATGGATTTATTTATTACTGATTGATTTATTTTCATGTTAATTCTTATAGATATAGAGATAGATTTTGATCGTATTTTGTGGAGGATTTAAAAAAAAAACATTTGAGAACAGTGGAATAACAGGTTTTCTTGTGGAAAACTTAATTCGACTTAACCTCACCCAGATCCTAGCTCCAGCGGCCCTCAAATCAATTGAGTTCGAGACCCCTGTTCTAGTTGATCCCTTTATATGGCAATAAGAGCATTTTTTAGGAATTGAGAAGAGCTTTGCAGAAAAAAATTATTTAAGGTTAAATCTCGGCAAGTCACGTCAGTTATGACAGAGACTAATACCAAAATGTTGAATTGTGATTGGGCTACGCAAATTACTCTCAGAAAGGGTGTATTGTCAACTATAACTGGCTTATGTTGGGGTCTATAGTATACTTACTGTATCACGATCGGGAGAATAGTCGTGTACTTGTCATGTCTCATACTTGTAGCCTTAAAGTCTTGTATTGGCTTATTTATTGATTAAGTTTGGTTTATTTAGTTATAGTCACTGTTATGTTTGGTGTTTTCTTTGAATCAGAATCTGGTAAACCTGCAAAATCTGTTTCAATGTTTATATTTTTTTGATAAAAGAGCTACCAAAATGCTCTATAACAGGTGAGAGTTTAGAACTCTATGCTTTGAAAACCGTTACCAGGCATAGAGTTAAAAGGCAGACCTTACTCCAAACACCATCCTTGAAACATTAACTCTTGGATGAAAAGTTACCTTGAAAGCAAATGCCCGCTTGACATTTCTATTTCCGATCCCACTATTTGGCAACCTCCCCAAAATTCAAGCCAAAGGAATGCAAATCTGAGCACAAATAACAGATATGAGTCATTTCCTTTAGACAAAGAACTCTTGACCTGACTTTTGCGTACATTCTCTGCACTTAGAAACTGACTTGGAGAATCCTCGGCTGAGGCTCTCTGCCGAGGTCATCGCATTTGAAAGTCTAAAAAAAGGAGCATCTTGTTCGGACCGAGGGATCAGATCACTTTCACGAGCTATCTGGAAAAGCATGCAAATACATCCACACAAAACCTGCAGAATGCTTTTGATTCAGCCCTTGTATTTCCTACTTGTCAGTCAGTGCACAGAGAAAAATGTCATCAGAAAGAAAAGCAAAAATATGTTGTTGTCTTCCAAAAGTGTAGCACACATATTCTGTTTTTAGACCACAGTGCGACTCTAAAGGGTTGAGTATAGCAGCTTGCATGAAAGCATAGCAGCTGGCACACAGACGAACCATGACAGAAATGCCCGTCTTCTTCTCACTTATCTTGTTAATAGCGGTAGCACAGTAAAATGCAATAAATAAATAAAAAACCCACAACTGTCAAAGAAGTAGAACATTGTGCATTCACGACGCCTAACTTGCTCACTCATGCGGACTCCTAGCTAAAATCATTTAGCGTTATAGACAACCACCGGTTTTACCACGCTAAGAACTGTATCATTGATATGTTTCACCGTGATTTCACGACTGTAAGGCACACATAAATGTCTCAGATTTTCTTTAAATCATGTGGCGTACAGTGCGCCCTGTGTGTGTGATGTAAAGCGACGGGCGTAGCTGAGGACAGGATAAGGCTGTCATCACACTGCAGAGTTCTGCATGCTCAGTTCTGATTTTTGAGTGAAATCCGATGGCCCGCCAGACAATGCTAAGATGCTCAATCAAAAAATGAGGGTCAGACGAAAACTTGCCGTTTTAAATAGGTCCACTAGATGTTGCCAAAGCTAAGCACTACTCCAAAAACTGTATTTACTGACTACCATTAAAAAAAGCAGAACATTAAGAAAATCCACCCTGATGTTGTTTTACTTGAATAAAAGTCAGTTGCGCTGTTCAGGGCAATACGAAACATCCAAAATTGGTGTCTTTGCAGAATTTTAAGGAAACTTTTGCTTATATTTTTTTTATATAATCAATATGAAATCTAGCAGGAAAGTTTCCATCTTAAAGTAAACATTTTTATCAAAAATCTAAATAAAAAGCAGTCACAGTTTTAAACCATTAACTCAATCATTTAAATTAGTGTTTGTATGCTATTTTCTGTCATTTTCCAGTCTGCATGAGTTCTCTGGTTAAATGAACTGTAGTGGAAAAATAATGAAATTGTTGTTTTGCTTTTTTTTTTTAAAAAATATTCAGTGGATAAATGCTACAAGAGGTGAAATCTTTCTGAGAAAAAAAAAAGTATTAAGCGAAAAAAAAGTCAATAATAGCAGTGTCTGAAATAACGTCTGCCCGGACACCCGGGGCGTGCATCTTTTACGTCGGGTGTACAACTTACACAACGTCTCTGCCCGGGTGGCCGACAACTTTTTCAAGAAGAAAAAAATATATATATATATATAATTCGTTTTTATTTTTATTCATTTTTTTTCAAATACGATGTTTGCTTTATTCCGATTTCGAAATCTTCGTTCGGTTTGGAAAGTTCGGAATTTCGGTTCGTTAGGCAATTTGCATACTCGGCAGCCAATCAGAATCCTGCATCGAATAACATCGTGCTTCCGGACTTTCCAGAGCGTTATAAGGGCGTGCATTTGGCAAAGTAGACGCACAGAGAACACAAGAAAAAATGGATAAGAGGTTAGGAATCAAGCCAAAACCTCAGCCCCAGATGAAAAATTCGAAATAAACTATCAAAATGATGACTCTACAAAACGTAAACGTACATTAAAAGCATCGTGGGAAGAGGAGTTCACGTGACTTGTAGCAGCCGACGCAACGCAAACATTACATGAATGAAGATGAGTGTAGTTCTAGCCTTTTGGCTGAGTAGAGAGAAAACGCATTAAATGTATTCTGTAATGATGTGGTATTGCCGTACCTCCGGGAACGGTGCATTCGCAATGATCGCAGCAAGGCTTTAGGGCTAGGACCTTAGCTTGGCCTTTTGGCTGAGAGTAAGTGTCCCGGCTCCTAGGCTTTGTAGCGTATTATGAACTGACCGATAACGGATAATGGATAATGAATAACGAAGATAGAACAATAACCCTTAAAAACCCCACAATGAGCTTGCTCTGTCCACTCCACGCATCGGCCCGGTATTGCAGTACCTCCGGGAACGGTGCATTCGCAATGATCGCAGCAAGGTTTTAGGGCTAGGACCTTAGCTTAGCCTTTTGCCTGAGAGTAAGTGTCCCGGCTCCTAGGCTTTGTAGCGTATTATGAACTGACCGATAACGGATAATGGATAATGAATAACGAAGATAGAACAATAACCCTTAAAAACCCCAAAACCCCGAATGAAGATGAGTAAATACAGGTACATACTGATGGCAGCTGAAAAACAGCTATGTCATATACATGCAATGAATGTTAAAAGTAGATATACAATAAACTTTATTTTAAAGTGTTGTTCTGTTATATATTCTGTTTATCAATCCTTAATACTTTGCAACGATGGTTTTTTTTTTACGATTAGTCATCTTATTGAGTTTCAAGTTGTGAAAAATTGGGCAGTCAACTTTATGTCTGGGCAAGCAACTTTTCAGAGTTGTCTGCCCTGTGTCCGATAACTTTTTGTCATGAGTTTTAAACACTGATATTAGTTTTATAACATCCCTGAATCAATATAATTGTGAGTCTCTGAAAAAATCCTCAGCCCTCCAGCAATGGCACACTTTTTATGTTGTGAGTTACTAGTCTGGCCCTCTTAAGAATATTTCTTCTACCATTTGCAGAGATAAACGCATCAGACATTCGTAGGCCGTGATGTACAGTGTATGGTGCAGCATGCCATTGCACAAATGTTAAACTTTCACAACTATCACAGAAGTTATTTCAAAACCGAACGGTGTCTTTTTTTCAAAATGGACCTCATCAAAACTGCCCACTCCTAAAAATTAGGGACAATCCGGAATGTGACTGAATCAAGCCCCATCAGCAATTGTGCACACAATTACAGGTTAAGTTTAATGCTCCTCGGAGTAGCTGAAATTGAGTAAAAAATGGACTTAAGCACTAATGGGAATATGTGATCCCGTGTAGTGAAAAGGGGCCTTTGTTTTCCCAGTATTACAAATTATTCCATTTCATCAACACATTTCTACTCCTTCACAGGTCCCGAGTACCTAAAGAAGAGAGTGATGCCAGAGGTCGCAGAGGGAAGCGAGAACACAGATATCGTCATGCATGAACCACTGTTGGCCGAAGAGGAGCAAGCGCCCACCCCACCAGAAAGCCCAATTGTGAATGAATTGGACCGCCTCATGCCTGGATCCTCTCCAGCCCGCACCCCTTCCCCCAGTCCTGGCATCTATCTCAAGGAGGGGCCCAAACTATTAGGTCCTGGAAACTGGAGCGATGACAAAGCTAGCAAAAATAGCGGTAAACCGAACAGCAGACCCACCACACCTTCAGCACCAATTCCTGTTTCTTTGGCCCCAGAGGGCGGCAGTGGGCGCAACCTCTCTCGAACCCCAAGCCGCCATAGCACCAAAAATGAGCAAGGGTCTGATTTGGAGATAAAACCTTTGCAGAAATGCATTTCTGAGGTCACTACTACAGACTCAACGTCCGCACCTCAATCTGCCAGAAACAGCTTTACTGCCCCAAGTGAGGAGGAAAAGTTGTGCCCCGACCCCAGCGGGACCGCAAAAGTTACCAATCATAATTTAAAAGCCAACGATGTCAAACTTGAAAGAGTTCCATTGGTCCCGGATCGAGATGAAATGAGGGAGGCAAGCAGGTCTTCCGTTAAAGCAGAGAGCAAACTGGCACCAAAGAGACAAGACAGCCCTGCTCCATCCCCGAAGCCGGCAGCCAACTATGAACCCAAGACACTCGTTAAACCTGTGGAAACCAAAACTAACAGCGTCAAACCTGCCGATCCCAAAGCAGAAACCCGACTTAGGGCGCCGATGTTGACCTCAAGCACTGTAGAGCCTTTGGAGCAGGAGGTAAGACAGTCCATGCTCACATTGTTTTGGTCTACAGATTGAGTCTGTGTCACACTCTTCGACAAATGTCACTTCTCACTTGGCAAATTTGTGCTACTGTACATCCAAACAAGCTATGTCAAATTATAAGCACAGTTGTCAGTTTCTGATGATGGAACCTAAGGAAGAAATTTGAAATCTATTTGCTTTTAAAATCAAACACTCAGTTTTTGTGGTTAATCCATTCCATAACCACCTGTATTTAGTGAAATTCCGTGAAGTAGGAACCATATACAGGTACAGTACTGTACTTTTACTCCCTTGAAAAGGGTTAAAAGGTTGTAAGAGGCTATAATTCCTAAACCGTTATTTCGATCTGAATATGGAAGGTCTCAAATTGTAGCTGAGATTGTGCACTTTACGCTTATAGTACCGTAATTATGTTATTGCATTTCAGAATATGGTTATATGAACATCTAAAATAACAAAACCTGTTTCACTGTACATATTTACATATACTATAGTATATCAAAAGAAATCTGTTCACTTGTGTGTATAACTGAGCATTCTCGGTTCTCCTCGGATGGAATATTTTTTCATAGTGAAAAGTACAGCAGGACAGTCAGTGACCAATGATATATGCAAAGTCCAGCTTATTTGCTAAAAAAGCCTGAGCTGTATTGGTAGATTTCTGCAGGCAATTTCTGTTTTATTTTTTTCCCCCCACCGTGTATGTCTATGCATCTGGAAAGCCGCATAAAAAACACCGTGTAAACCCAAGAGACGTAGTAATCGTCTAATCAAGCACACTTTTAGAGCAAGATCAAATGGTGCTTTGTTGATTTAGATGAGCGACATAAAGTGAATCAACACTGTCTAAAGTTAAATGTGCCTATTTGCATAATGACACAGCTTATGCTTGCCTCCTGAACAAATTGCTCACAAATGGCATCTATATGGGTATTGATTTGTTACTAGACATGTAAACAATTGGTTCGGATTGCTCCAATCAGTGCCCAGGAAACATGTGGTTCTGCGATTGGTTTAAGTGTACTGGCGCGCTTAAAGTGACACGAAATTCGTGAGAGAACGCAAAAATCTGCAGAACAAATTAAGAATAAAAATTACGATGCACTTAAGACCTGAAAATCGAACCACGATTGAGCGGGATGCACTGTGTTCATTAATACAAGATTTAATTTTTCAAGGTGACCACAGTTGATGTTTTGTCTTCATAAGATAACAGTTATCATAAAGTTTCTGAACTTTTGGTTTGCAGTGAAAAACTTGAAAGTTTTGGCTGTGTCCCTAGTTTGACATGCTTTTCTGTTGTCAAGAGCCCCAACACCATCATGATCTGCATGGTTATCCTGCTCAACATCGGCTTGGCCATTCTCTTTGTGCACATTTTGTCATGAGGCATTTACATCACCTCAGGTACAGTAAACTCGTACCCACGTTTTCTGACTGTAACATGATTGTAAAATAGTTTTCCTTGTTGAAGGTCAATGTCAGCGCTGCCGTGAGAAGGCCTGCCTCCACTGAAATTTGGACAAGAACTCAAAGAAACATGGAGGGAAATCCAAAGTCATGTGTGAACAGCAGTAGTCCCTTTTTGGGGGGCTGCTTTCTTCTGCAACTGTGCGTGCTCCAGTCAGGCAGCAGACGACCGATAAGCTGAAGGACCCCGACTAGCTCAAGTTTCTGTGCTGGAGTCGGGCAGGTTAATGGTGCTGCTTCTCTTTCAGATGCGTTGAGTGCGTTCAAGACATTCTTAGTCAACTCTGGATGCAAAGCGTGACATTTTGGGAAAAAATAATTTTAGAATGTTCATAACCAACAAGACCAGCTATATGGTTTAACCTGTTAAGTCCTTACAATATCTTTGTTTCCATTTTTTTCTAGTCCAGTCACTGTGCCTGCCAACTAACATGTTCTCAATCCCACATTCTCTTCAACAGCACGTCTCAACTTGACACATACTTTCTTGAGTACTCGTTTCAGTCCCTGGTTGTTGTCTTGGCCAACGCAAAAGAAATCAGTCTTAAGGTTGAAATTATTTTGATGGATCAGACATTTGATAAAGTTAAATGGTGTCTTCAACCAAACAACACACACAGAGTCCCAAAGGGTCACTCACATTTCAGGTGCATGTATTTTTGCTTTGTTTTTCCAATTACTGAAAAAATGGATGACAGACTTGTAGAAAGGTGCTCAACACTTGTTGGCTTCACCTGCTGAGAATAAAGTTCAAGTGCCTTCAAAAAAACAACAGCAACAAATTCAAAATGTGCTTCAAACAAAAAACGCAAAAGCCTTGCAGACGCTGGAAGACTTGCCTTAAATGGCCTTCCGGCAAAATTCTGAATCTGATGCAGAAACGGAACTTTGAAAATTAGATATCTTGGTTGAATTCATTAAGGATGACACATTTTGTACAACTCTATGTTTGAACAAAAGACCCAAACAATTGACAAAATTGCACTCAAATTGATAACTGTTGTCATTGAATTGCGATAGCTGTACTGTCTTTATAACATTCACCATATGCCAGTCAGCGTTTTCTAATTTGTGATTAGCTGCAACATTTTCTCTGTTCCAACACTCCTGGTCACATAATTGCCATAATTAAGCAGGGACATGATGACTTCCTGCTGAAAATAACACAAAAAAGTCAAATTCAACTGATAGTTTGAAAATATTTCGGCTGTGCTGTCAAATACTGTGACGTGTGACATTGTCATTGTTGTTATTCTATTGCATAGAACGAAGTTTGGAAGGTGATGTAGGAACACCAATAGCGAGCAGTGTTTGTGCGACTTACGTGTTTAGTATGTGGCTGTGGTCAATGGCCTTTGAAGTGGTTTCAATCTGTGTGTATTCTGTGGGAGACTTGAGAGCAAATAACAGTGCCAGCTTGACAGATACCATTGCCTCTCGGCTTCCTGGGAGCGCTTTGCAGTTGTTTTCTTGTTTAAAGGTGGGGTGCGTTGTTTAGGTGTCCTTAAAAAGTTGAAAGTTTAAGTATGTGTTTACAATGCCCAACTGAGTTAAAAAAGCCATTACGCTTTACTTTCCATTGCACCTATCTGCTTTTATCGTATTTTTATCAGGCCTGTTCGGGGTAGAACAAACCCCCAAAAAGATGAAAAAGAAGAGTAACAGTGCGTCTAAGAAATGCACTCATATCACATTTACTCTACTGCCATCTCCTGGCTCAAAGTCATGATTGTACCCTTAAGTCTTCAAATGCCGCACCCGACTTTTAATTTAAAAAAATGCACAAAAAATAATGTTTCCTCCATCTCTCAGCTCAAGCCCTAAATGTGCGGCTTTGAATATGACAAATTAATCTTTTATAAGCATGGCGACACATATTTATATACCAAATTGGCTCAAAGACTGTCTTAGGAATGCCTTCAGAAGAGATTTGCGCAAAACTAATCAAAAACTCAGATAACATTGTTTTGTGTACTGAACCTTTCTCTTATTTTGCCCACTGATAATGGGAGTGAGCAAGGTTTTTATTTGGTGAAGCTTACTAGTAGTTGACTAGTAGTTTATTCAAGCTCAATGTGATCTTTTAGATGGCTGATTTGCTTTCTTTCAGTTGCTAAATTAGGAAGCAGAATTCACACTTGAAGATCAGAAGCGTATGCCGTCCAAGACAAACACTGTTTGAATTCAAGATGCTGCTGAAATCTGGCACAAAAGGGGACTGAACTCATCAGTTCAAAATAAATTGTTCTATTGGGTGTCATTTTTGTGTCTGTTCTTACACACACTTGTTTTGCTAACTACCCTTAAGATGAAGAGTAGCTCGTGCAGACTTGATAATTCTACAGCAGCAAATGTTTTTGTTCTCTGGACAACTACTATGAATGTGACCTTTGCTTCCAGCCGAAATTCACGGGTGCCACCCGGCTGCACTTGCCGAATAAACACCACAGGAAATGGTGACCCTATGACCCTAGTGGTAAAGGAATAACCAAAACAAACCAAACAGTTTTATCAGCACTTAGCTAACGTTTACCACAGCAGACGGATAGCGACCCCATGCGGCGAAAGCTATTTACGTAGCCTTCAACTTACAAGATAAAAGCAAAGTACAGTACTGTATATACAAACTACTGTATAGAGACTAGAGAAGCGTACTTCGGCGGTGCATTTGGACCTGAAATATAATTACTTGAGTCAAATTCAAACGGCAAACATTATTTGTTGTAGCAATACAGTTAATTTATTTTTTTACTTATTTATGTCAGAATGAGCCACCTATGGGGCAGCGTGTGCGGCACAGTTCTGAGGTCATGAGATCGAACCTCCTGTGTGGAGTTTGCATGTTCTCCCTGTGCATGCATGGGTTTCCTCTGGGCACTCCGGTTTCCTGCCACATTCCAAAAACATGCTTGCCAGGTTAATTGGCCAATCCAAATTGTCACTAAGTGTGAATAAGCGAGTGAGTTGTCTGTCTCTGTGTGCCCTAAGACTGGCTGGCAACCAGTCCAGGGTGTCCCCTGACCACTGCCCGATGACAGCTCGGATGGGCTCCAGCAACCCCGAGATCCTACTGAGGATAAGTGGTGCAGATAATGGATGGATTGATGGATGGAGCCACCAATGACAGGCGATTGTAAACTCAAATTAAAATAAATACTTATGCAATCGTTGTCCAGACTCTCTGGCGGATATGTAATCACACAAACCCCAAACTCAGCAACACTAATCAACAGAATAAAATCTACCAATTTTTCCAAATTGAAACCTCAACAAGAAAATCTTGTCTCGAGACTTCTGTAGTATTTTAGTCTATGGTTGCTTTATTCTGAAACGAGACTAAGTCTTTGTCCGTGAATAAACATTAGATTTCCAGCACATTTTGTAGATTGGGTTAGAGTTTTGTGCGTAAAAATAGAGTGAGTGATAAGATCAGCTTTTTAATGTCAAAAGGTTGGCAGGTATGAGACCCAACAAAAAAACCCAGTAATGTACTCATTATTCTAAACATAAGCAAGATATATATATTTACAGTCTTCTTAGCTTCTTTAGGGTGGCATATATAAATGAGGGTGTGTCTGTATAATATCCATCCATTCATTATCTGCACCGCTTATCCTCAGTAGGGTTGCGGGGGTACTGGAGCCCATCCCAGCAATCTCCGGGCAGTGGGCAGGGGACACCCTGAACTGGTTGCCAGCCAGTCGCAGGGCACACATGGACAGACAACTCACTTGCTCATTCACACTTCACCTGTAATGCATGTTTTTGGAATGTGGGAGGAAACCGGAGTGCCCGGAGGAGACCCACGCAAGCACGGGGAGAACATACAAACTCCGCACAGGAAGTCTGATAGCTGGATTTGAACCCATGACCTCAGAACTGTGCCGCACACGCGTTAACCACTGCGCCGCCGTGCTGCCCTCTGTATAATATATTGATATCAATTATGTTAAAACATGGAGTAACATGCTCAATAGAGTTTCCCCCCAATTGTTACGTTTTGCCGGTGATGGACCCATGTGGGGGATGCAGGAACTTGGAGGCAGGGGTGCTCAAAAAACAGGGATCTAACAGGGATTTAATAATAAAAGGAGATACAAAGTGACAAACAAACATGGGTTCACAAGAATTGCAAATGTCCAGACAAAACAGTGACTACGCCAATGTTTTTTGCACATTTTGGAATTACATGAATGAATCTGTGAGAGAGACTGAGCGTGTTTGCCAGTTTCCATTTATTTAAAACAATAGCTATATGTAAGTGGCTTAAATAAAACACCGTCAGCCTCGATCACCAGCCCAGATGTTGTCAGTGGAAGAGAAGGAAGTGTCTGAACCGGGGGACAGTGCTGCCTCCACTCAGAATCAGCACCGCCCGGAAATTCAGTTCCCTTTTTAGAGAAAGTCTCAAATTGCAGCCTCCATGAGACTGATGTCTGATGATGCCAATGGTTGAAAGCAGGTATGCATACCTGTCAACCTCCACGGCTCCATGCCTGTACAAACTGTCGTATTTTCCCGTACAGAATACAAAATAATCTTACACCGTATTTTTTTTTCTGAACGATGCATGATGGGAAATCCCCAGGTGGCAGACGCATGCGCACAGTAGCATCAAACCGCTCGCTTCGTTTGCAACGAAAAAAAACGATACCGAGATAGAGGCTTCCGCGGCGAACTCGTTAGACGTGAATGATTTGCCGTTTCGTGATAGTCGGTGTTTACCGGATGGTACCCATAATTGATAAATTTGTGTTTTTCCGCACAGATTTTCTTGTATGTTGTACACGTCTTAAAATGCATAATAAACGTACTTTGTACGGCAAAAACGTACAGGTTGACAGATATGGGTATGTGTTTACAGTACAGTATGAACATTATTTTTTTCTTGCTTTGCGTAGTTACATATTCCTAACCGCTAAGTTGCGCTGTGACCCCATTCTTGTTTTCGGTTTCCCGAGTCAAAGAATCCTTGCTTCCGCCTTTGCCACTTGTCACCATTACGTCAATTCGCCGGTAAACCCACTGAGCACAAAGTCCATTTTATGCAGGTAGTATTTTCTTCAACAACTCCTTTTTGACTAAGCAGAAGCAGTACTTTTGATGAACACTGCAAGTCTCGAAACAGTAAAACAAGCACAGGGAACTTTAGTGAGGTGCGGGTTTGCTAGCGAAGCATAGCCTTTAATTGTTGATCCATTATCTGACTGAAGCTTGCTCTGCGTAAATTGCTGTAAATATTTTGTCTTTTTCTATTTATTTTTCTTCTCTCAGGCTGTCATAATGAAGAGCTCCAAGGAAGCTGTGCAGTCAGCTGCTAAAGAGTTTTTACAATTTGTCAACAGAGGCGTCTCTCCATATCACGGTAATGATTCACGGTCATTGATCTTGATTTAATCTGTTTTTTTTGAAAGTTCAATAATTTAGATGATGTATACAAAATATTTGTGTGCAAGCCTAGCAATTATGTCAATTATTCTACATTTCTTTCTCTCTTTTTTCTCTTTCTCTTTCCTTTACTCTCCCTTTTGTATCTTTCTAACTTTTTCTTGCTTTTTTCACTGTTTTTTTCTTTCATAACCATGTCTGTTTATTGTTTGCTGGTGTCCTCGCAACATCCATTGCAGCCTGGTCATCCTGGAAGGGGGATTACCTCATGTCCGATCCCTTCTCAAGGTTTCTTAATTTTCCTCATGATGAGGTTCATGATGAGTTTTTCCTTGCCCTCATGGAGGTTGTAGATCATGGGATGGTGTAATAATAGTCTGAACAGCCCATTGAGGCTTCTTGGGCTATACAAAACAGCACGACTTTCACGACTTGATGTAATAAAGGGAAAGTGTATAATGTTGTAGAAATATTACAATAATATTGTGTAATAGCAATTAGCAACATTAACGTATTTCTCTACATGTCAAAAAGTTTGAATTCGTCAGAGTTCCCTAACATTTTTTTTAAAAAAAGCTATTGGTCAAAAACTGCCTTCAAACGTATGTCAAATTTTGTGTGGGTTTCAACATGACTTCTTGACTCAATTTATTTTCTACAGTATTAAGAATTTGATGTATATAATAAGTACCTTTCACCTAAAAATTCAACAAAAGTCTTATACAGGGCAATATTGTCAATTGGAGGGATTGTCCAAGTTCACTGTGATGTTGCAAAGGAGTATTCATATTTAAATCTCAACTCTTTATTTTAGAAATATGTTGCTGCTAATGCCATTTCAATATTTTTCATTCCTCTGTTATTCTGATGCACTGACAACTTTTAAAACCAATCTTCAAGCACTACTTTGTAAACATTTGTAATGATTTATCCGAACATTCTTATTCATCTTATTTTTATCAGGGCAAACTACTGCTTTGTGATTGAGATAAGATTACAGTGATCTTTCATCGTCTTTCCCTTTTGTACTTTGGCTCCCCGCATATATCACATGTTCACACTCAGGCGTGTTGGCTATTGAAAATAGGTATTTTTTATTTTTATTTTTTTATTTCAGGTAGCAAGAGGGAAGATGTTCAAAATAAAGGATAAGACGATGAGTAGATCCTTTGAAGGTTTTATTTACAGAATATTCTGGGCATATAGGTGCTAGAGCAGGGGTCTCTAACCTTTTTCAAGCAAAGAGCTACTTTTTGTTACTAATTAGTGCAAAGGGCTCCCCATTTTATATCCATTTCTAAAATAACAATTTGTAATGCAATTACTGTGTTGTTACTATGTTTTTACCAGGTTAATCATTTTACTAGTAAATCACTATGACTCTGGTGAGCTATTCTCAGAACTGGTCCCCAACCACCTCAACTTTAGAGACCCATAAGCTATGGAAAATGGCTGTCGAAATTCACGAAATTCCATCGTTCTAAATCAAAAAGTGCAGTCCAGAGGTTGAATCAAAACTTAAAGAAAGACTGGAAATTATAACTAAAGGATGAGCTATTATCCAAACTGGTTCCTAAAGTACTGATATGAAAATGTTCAAGGCCACTTCTGGCTACAATGTAAAACACAACTGAAATAATGGGGGGATCTGTATAATCCCACTGAATAAATGAAGAAATTGTACAGACATGATTAATAATAGGCATTTACCCATTTCAATATTACCACAAGTCTTATTGATTGTGAAAGACATGAATACACAATCACAGAAGTTTGTCTTCTGCAGTTGTGGAAGAATGCCGAAAGCGTTTGGTAGCAGCGGGATTTGTCGAACTGAAGGAGATGGACAAGTGGGACATTCAGCCATCCAACAAAGTGAGTTATACTTGGGCCGTTGTGGTCACACTCCCTAAAGTTCTAATCGTGTATGTTTTGCAGTACTTTGTGACCCGGAACTTCTCGAGTATCATAGCCTTTGCTGTGGGGGGGCGTTACTCCCCTGGGAATGGCTTTTCAATGATTGGCGCCCACACTGACAGCCCCTGTCTTAGGGTAAGAACCTTACACTTTTCCTGTTTTTAGGATATAAGAAGTGACAGAATATGTTCATCTTCAGGTAAAACCAAGGTCCAAGAGGACAAAACAAGGTTGCCTTCAGGTTGGCGTGGAATGTTATGGAGGCGGCATCTGGAACACCTGGTTTGACCGGGACCTGACCATTGCGGGTCGTGTTATGGTTAAGGTAATATTAGGCTAGGTTCACTCTGCAGGAAGATCAGATTATTATTATTTTTTGTACATAAACAACCTGTTAAAGTCCGGCTAAATGGCACATATCCAATTTTTTTCACAACATTTTTATATGGGTCCCTAAATTAATGCTACCTGCAGTCATCGATAGGTGACAGACATCACTATTCTGTGTTCAAAGAGGCAAAAGGAAGGGGAGAAATCAACCACCATAAGGGACGAAAACACTGTCATGAATACACATTCATAGAAGATGAACACTTATTCATTTTGTAACTTAAGGAACAGCCAACATCACATCGCATACAACTGGATTAACACTATGTCGCTCGACGTCACTGCTCTAAAAAAGTAGTAGCGCTCATTCTTGAAGGATTGTTGTCCACTAGTGGTAGTTAACAGTATTTACATTCAAATCACACCAAACTAAGAACATTCAATGGAGGGAAATGATGGTTTTAGATGTAATTAATGTTTAGGGGGACAACGTTCCACCCTTAACATTCATGAGTACTTCCGCAAAGACTAAGTGCTTTGCGTGTGACGTCACATGTACTCTTCTTCGCATGCAAGACACTTTTGGCCTTCACACAGGAGATCACATACATGTTGCATTTAGTTGGAAATGTAAACAGACTCAAAAAAACATCGTATTCCACCCAAAAAAAAAATCGGAATTGAGCATCGCATTGCTCTGCAGTGTGAACCTAGCTTTAGAATTGTTCCAAAGTTAAGTTTTTTTTTCTCTTCAAGCTGAGCTTTATCATTTTCGAAGAAAAATCAACATTGGTAAAAGTTATCACTTAAGAACATATTTACTTATTTTAGCAGATATATATGCAAAAATAGTTTCCACTATATTACAGTTCTTGTGCTTCTAATTTTTTTTAACATCTGTATACAGTTATGCACTTAAAATAAATTCAAGAGTTAAATATGCTTCAAAGCTTCAACTGAAAGATAAAACAGAAAAATCTTTTCAATTTAAAAGTATATTTAAAACTTTAAATCAGCAGTTAAAACGGCTTTAAAGCTTTAACATAAGAGTTAAAGCAGCTTTTATTGCTATGACTGGAGAGATAAGCATAAAAACGCTTTAAGACTTTAATTCAACATTTGAAACCATTTTAACTGAAGCATAACGGCAGATTCAAACCTTAAGAAGAAACGTTCAAGCAGCTTTGAAGTTTTAATCTAATTTTAATGGGTCTTAAATGCTTTAATCCCTAGAAAAAGCTGTAAACCAGCAGCTTTAATTTAAGGGTTAAACCTGCTTTATGGCTTTAACTGAACAATGAAAGCAGAGTTGAAGCTTTAATTCTAGAGTTCAAACAGCTTTAAATCCTATACTTAAAGTTTATATTGTGAGTCCATGCATTTGGCAAGTCAACACTTAAATTGATTCTCATGCATTTACTCCAAAGATAGAGCTTTAACTCAAGTGTCAAGTAGCTTTAAAGCTTCCATTCAAGAGTAAACAATGCTTTTAAGCTTTAATTCAAGAATCAAATCTACTTTTAAGCTTAACTCTAGAGATAAAACTTTAAAGCTTTAACTTCTACAGTACTATAGTTAACAAAGCTAATTCTGATACCACAATTATGTATATTATATGGCAATATTTTTGCTCAGGGCTATTGTTAAGGCTTTCTAAAGCAATAAAATGCAAATCAATAATAGTTTGTAATGACTATATCATTAGAAATTTTGCCAAAGCATTAGCGTCTTTGAATCCGTAGTAATCAAAACCTGTCCCACAACACAAAACAAAGGGACAAAGTCTTTCTGTGGTAAATTTCTTGAATTCTTCAAATAAATAGATAAAAAATAAAAAAGGCAAACTAGGATATTAAATCATGCACTTGTGTCATCTTTCAGGGAGATGGTCAACTGCTCCACCGGCTGGTGCACGTGCCACGCCCCCTGCTCAGGATCCCTCACCTGGCCATCCACCTGCAGAGGGACATCAACGACTCTTTCGGGCCGAACAAAGAGAACCACCTGTCAGTAACTTGTATATAATATAACAATATTGCACAAGACTTTTATTATCTGTCTTTCTTCCTGATATTTAAACCAGGGATGTGATTTTTCCGACTATAGTCGGAATTCCGACTTTTTCACTTTCACTTTTTCACTTGCGTAGCAAACAAATTCGAAATCCGACTGTCTCACTCTTACCTTTATTGCTCTGGCGCACCCTGGCGGCCGTTAGAAAAATTGGCCGCATTGTTGCACAAGCTGCAGGGACTGAACTGCATTTGAACTTACCTTGCAGTATTTACAAAAAAAAACAGTTATGTGGGCAAATTATTTTGTTATTTAAATCTTCTAAAGATTTTACTTAAATGATAAATTTAAGCATGGTTTTGGACAAGTAAATTGCTTAAAACCCAGGAGCTACGCTGCGGCCCCCAAACCCCCAGCTAGGTTTCAGACTTTTTCTCCTCACGTCAATCACATCCCTGTTAAACGTTTCCAATCTTCATGATGATGTTGATGCCAGCTGCAACCTACACTGACATCCTGTCTCTCGCAGTGTCCCCATTCTAGCCACCGCTGTCCAGGAGGAGCTAGAAACGGGCAGTGCGTCTTTAGGAGATGCTATATGCGCCAACAGCACGGTGAAGAGAGCACACTTACTACTTCCCCTCAATCTCAGAAGCGAATTTAAAGGCCGCCATAAATGGGTTTTTTTCCCGTTCAGGCAGACAAGCATCATCCAGCCCTGGTGAAGGTTTTGTGTTCAGAGCTGAAAGTGGAGCCTGAATCGTTGCTGGACTTTGAGCTGTGTCTTGCCGACACTCAGTCCGGGGTAAGCTAATTTTACTGCCGCCTCAGCAGACTGCTGAGATATCATGCAATCTTTTCTCAATTTGTCACATGTGTACAGGCACTTGGGGGCGTTTACGAGGAGTTTATTTATTCTCCTCGCTTGGACAACCTCCACAGTTGCTACTGCGCCCTGCAGGTGTGACTCGCTCATCTATTGCTGTCACCAAACGATTTCATGAAACTGTAGATGGTTTGGTTGATGTATCAGGATGATGACAATGTGAATAATTTTAGGTTCAAGGGTGGGGGTGTTTATATTTGGGAGAGATGTTGACAGTAAATTGTACTAAACCGGATTAAACTCAAATTCCAGATGAAATAACTGGTAAACATTGATATAATAGCAGCTTTGAAGAAAAGAAAACTATGGTATTCTCTCGTTATTTGATAATTTGACTTTGACCCCTGTGGTGCATTGCAGATTTTTTTTTTTTATCAAAAGGTTCCATGGATAAATACGTATTTGTACAAGCATGACTGAGGTAAAAATAGATGCAACAAAGTACCTTGCTCCTTTGCTGTCCCAACAAAAGTGGGCTCTACTGCTGCGTCCCAGTCGTTTACATGCTGTGCTTGTACATGGCTCGCCAGAAGCATAGACTGCTGCTATATATGGATGGACAAACCAATTGTGCTCATAGGGGACCTGCCAGAAGCATAGACTTACAGTACGTATAGCTAGATTGATGCAACAAGTTATGCTCGTATGTGGCTTGCCTAAAGCATGAACTTATTTATGGATGGATAAAAGTTTTGCCGGCAGAGGGATTGCAGAAGCATAGACTTAACCAGTACATGGATGGATACAAAATGTGCTCGTACATGGTTTTCCAGAGGCATTAAATAAACAATTTATGAATGGATTCAACAAGTTGTGCTTGTACGTGGCTTGCCAGACGCATAGCCTCCCAATATATATGGGTCGATACAACAAGTTTTGCTGACACGTGGCTTGCAAGAAATATAGATTTACACTTTATACAATGGATACAACTGTGTCATTTTGGGCAAGGAGGCAAGTAAGCCAGATTTTGCGTGTGTTGTTCATCTCTGCACTGCAAGTCCAGAATGCTTGTGGCACCACAATAGCCCAGATATTATACTGTATATATGTATATTTTGGTTTCTACTTTTTCGGACATTCACTTAATAACCGGTGGATAAAGAATGGATAAACTGTGAAAATTAAGGAAATAGTGTATATTTTTTTATTGAGGATACATTTAACATACTTACCCTGCTGTTATGGACTGAAAACACTAATTTCCAACTTGTTCCAGGGACTGATTGAGTCCTGCTTTGGAGACACGCTAGGCCAAGACCCCAATATCCGCATGGTGACCTTCTTCGACAACGAAGAGGTTAGTGATGCTATGATGGTTTTTCTTTAGTGGATGTTCTTTGGTAATTAACCTTAACCCCCTTAACGTTTCGACGGCCTACCGGTGGGCCGTCAGACTGTTGAGAAGCAAAGACGTGTCTTCACGAGTCTTTTAAATATGTTATGCCGCATTTAATTGGAAAGCGTTAACACTTGGGATTCATGATATGACTATTTCAAAATATATTCGTCACAGTAACATTACGATCGGTCTGAAACAACATACCCGAACTATAAAGCCGATATAGTTCACAAATAAGGTGCTGTGCAAGTCAGTTAATGACAGGATTCTCCGCAACATGGTTTTGTTACATTCACAACAGTCCAGTGAATCCAACCATGTAAAATATACACTCCAAAACCCACGACAATGCAGACGGATAAAATAAAATCAAAAATCCACCTAAAAGCATTTCTACATTGTTTGACGATCATTTCGTTAGTTTCGCCCAATAATTTCGTTTTAAAAGTAAACAAACTCATGAGACAATTTCTAATATGGCTGTAGGCCTCTTACCTTTCGATTGACACCACTCCAGACCATTAGCAGATTTTTTTCACGGTCTTTAGACTGCGATAGGCTATGAGAGCCTGTATTGAAAAAAAAGAACGGACATGAGCTACTTTGGCTTTAAAAATATTCAGCCAGTAGAGACGGATTCAAATGATGATTGACACATTGGTGAGCCAATGAAATTTCCGATATAAACATGCATGTTTACAATGTGTATTCAATTCAGAGCCAAAAATAAACGTGCATGATACAACTCAGGATTCATTGTTATGCGTGAATATTACGTGCAAGTCTGCACAATCAGTGATAGACTTCTGGATAGAAGTCCAACTTTTACAACTCTTTCACAATGAACAAAAAATGGCCTGAATAAAAAACACGTTAGCAGAGGTTTAAGAGCTGTAAACGGGTTGTCTCCAAATGGCCACCCTTGACATACTTTTTGAAATATGTGTGAAATACAATCTTTAGTTTTTCAGATTGTGATCACAGTTAACCTGGGACCAAGTAAGGCTTCATGTTATTTTCCCAGTTGTTTTCCAGCTAAGATGTCCATGTTACACTCTTTAAAAAATCAGACGAAAATAAAAACCTTCTATATTTGTGTGTTCAAACTTAGATTACTCAATGTTAGTATAACTAGCAGTGATTATTTCAGTTCGGGACAAAACTTCAGAGTGTTACCTTTTCAAAAGAAACCAAAACCGTCTATACCATATTCTCTAAACAGTTCAAGAACAGCATTCAATTTACTACAGGTATGTTTTGGATTGGAATTTAAGGCGAATTTTACAGGATGGTTACGGGGTTAAAGGTCCTATTCATGGTTATTAAGTAGGAGTCTCACATCTAGCAAATATTTTAGCCTGTTAGTACACTTTTTGCAGGTCACAGGTCGCTTGTCAATCCAATTAAAATCTTCATAATCCCTAGTTTACTCACACAATTTTCATAAAACTTGCTCATTTATTATTGTGTACTCATGCAGAATAACCTGCTTTGTCTAGGTGGGCTCGGGGAGCGCTCAGGGGGCGGAATCCAACCTAACAGAACTCATCCTTAGTCGCCTGGCCACATCCTCCTCCAATCCCACTGCCTTCCAGCAGGCTGCGCCACTCTCCTTCATGATTAGCGCTGACATGGCGCACGCGGTACACCCAAACTACCAGTCAGTGTCTCTCACACCAAAAAAGAAGAATCACAAAATTGGAAGCTTGTAATATTAAAATGTACTTAAAAAGATGTGAATTGTGTTTTCAGTGAGAAACATGAGGAGAATCACAAACCAGCTTTTCACAAGGTAAGTTGTTGCAAGACATTACAATAATGACACTTGGTAGATTTGATTTTGTAGAAATCTTGAGTTAACATTTTACTTGCTTAACTGGACTAACAAGTGGTGTCAAACTTATTTTGGCTCTGGGGTCACATGGTAGAAAAAACATTTTCAGAGAGGCCAGAGTAATAAATGATTTTCATTAAAAAATGTACATTGTCTGGAGAGTCGTGGGTCTTTTTGGAGGCTCACAATTATGATCAGGGGATGTAAGATTTGATTATAAAATGATTATTGAAGCTTTTCTTTCCCTCAATATTTTCTTCCTCCACTAAGGTTCAATCTCTTATAGTGTTTATTAACAGTCCATTTGGATAAAAAAGACTGGAAAGTGACACAAATAGCATACAAACACTTTCTTTCATATTGCCTGTCTGTGACATATTTTAAGTAAAATTCCTTTGGTGGTTCCCTCAATTTTTCTGATTGATTAAGAGTAGTTGGCGAATACAGCTACAGTGTGTGCTTTGCGAGTTGTCAGTGGCTTCGGCAACATCCAGTGGACATATTTAAAACTTCAGGTCATTGTTGGATACAGTGCAGCTCATTTTTCTCATGTGCTTCTTCTACCATTGTCTCACGGGCAACTTAAAATGTAGCGGCGGGCCACATTTGGTCCGCAGGCCATGAGTTTGACATGGAGCTCTTATAGGTCGTAGATGTTAATAAAGAAAAGTACTGGAATTTAAAATATGAAAGTTGATAAATTCAGTAAATGTGAATAAATTGATAAGCAGCATAATGTTTTTTTTTCATTGAGTCAAGAGGAAGTACTGTATTCATACATAATGCGCACTCGTGTATAACACGCACCGCTAATTTTTGATTAAAAATCAATATAAAATGTCTCTTTTTCTCAGCTCAAACCAAGAATTGTAAGTGACAAATGTTTTGAGTACGTGCGGCCATGATTAAAATCATTTATTGACAACGTAAAATATAAACAAATTACCGGCATAATATTTACGATGTATTTAATTAATGTCTGTCCAAGTGCAATTCATCATCAGACAAAATATTTTTTCCCTCGTTGTGATCATATAAATACATTGTATATTTTATTTTGGTATTGTGTTCATAGTTTATGTGCACGTTCTACTCGAGTGCGCGTTATACATGAATAAATACAAGAATTTGGAAATTTTTATTTCCCGTGACTTTGACCTTCAAAACAGCAATCAGACTGATGTCTCATAACTTTCAAATTATTAACTTTATAGCTGGACATTTATTGATGCTTTTATTATCTCAGGGTCCAGTGATCAAGTTTAACAGCAACCAACGCTACGCCACCACCGCCGTGACTGCGGCCATTATAAGAGAGGTTGCTAGCCGGGTTGGCGTTCCTCTTCAGGTACCATTTGCGTTGTCGAATAAAAAAATAGTCAACTTTCCAATGCCTTGTTTAAATGACACGCTTGTTGTTCCTGCTTAGGATGTGCTCGTGCGTAACGACAGCACATGCGGATCCACCATCGGGCCCATCCTTGCAGCTCGGCTTGGCGTGCCCGTAGCGGACATTGGTGCTCCCCAGCTCGCCATGCACTCCATACGCGAAATGTGCTGTACCTCAAGCATACTGCAAAGCACCACACTCTTTAAGGTGAATTAACCCCTTTTGTCAATGAACACAATGTGTGGCCGCTATTACTGAAAAGGCATTTTTGTCCACTAAAAAGTGAACTGCATTCGTATAGCCCTGATCAATTATCTTTGAAAGCATAATACTGTGAGAGGGGACCAGTCACAGCACATTTTTGGGGGGCCCAGGAGCCTCTTTTTTTTGCTATTCACGTCTTAAATGTACTGAACTTGTGCAACCGCAATCCATTATCCCTAATCCCATATTGCTGAGAACGGGGACCAGCAGAGGGCAGTCTTGTTGGGAGGTGTGATGTTCTTGCCCACCTGCCATGAACTGCACTGTTTTGGCCGCGACCCATTATCCTAATCAACTATTGCTGGAGCAGGGCCAACAGAGTGCATTTTTTGTTGGACGTGGGAACTCTGTTTTTTGCCGTTCTGTCCACCAAAAAGGCCAACAGCACTAGCACGCCCGTATTCCATTATACCTGATCTCATAACACTGCGAGCGCACTTTTTGTCAGGCCTGGCGGCCATTATTTCCTGTTTACATGCCTAAAATGTACTGCACTTGTAAACCTGTGCTCCATTATCCTAATCCTATTTGGCTGCGAGTGGGGTCGGCTGAAGGCACTTTTTTGGGACGCGTGTCGTCTGGGCCCGCCTAACATGAACTACACAGTTAGGGCCGCAATCTGTTATCCCTGGTCGAATATTGCTGCTCCCCATTAAGTGCAATAAACAAGGGATTACAATCATTCAAGTGCCTCAAGACGCCTCCTAATGTGTATCCTTTTCTTTTTTTTTTCAGGCTTTCTTTGAGCTTTTTCCCCGTGTGAGGAGCACAGTGTTTGTCGATTAGCCACAGAGGGATGGGAATAGCCAGCGTGAGCTGGCGTCAAGTCCGACATGTTGATTTTATGAGTCACCGCTTTGTGTGGACACGCATTTATTTTATTTGCAATAAAGGACACTGAAAGTCTGGCAGGGTCACTTTTATTTCAAAGATGTGCTAACTGGGAATATGGGATGAAGTGTAAAGGGACAGTGTGTATTATTTAACACCTCCCAGGACTTAAAAAAAAAAACTTCATAAAAAAACCCACAGATTTAAACAATAAATACAAATACATGTAGGTCGAGAAATGTACATTTATTTTACATGAGCCTCACTTAGAAGAAGTTGGAAAATGTGTCAATCATCTTGTTGCTACGGGTACCCCAAATAGGATATTATAATTAAAAGTACATGTTTTTTCTGGTCACAATTTTATTGCAGCGTATCAAAGTAAAAAAAACAGCTGGGTTTATTTTTTATTTCCTCTCTAATAGCATTAATAAAGCTGTGCCAGCTTGCTAGTAAGCAGCCCTGTGTAAAGGCGTTACCAAAAACAAAGGGCCAGTGCTTCTAAACCATTTTGGCAAAAGAACCCTTTTTCTATTTGTAAAATCTTGAGACACACTACTAATATAAAATATGTTTTTGCTTTGTTGTATTATTTAATTGTCTATACAGGTTACAGTATACCCTTAGGTGATGATATAAAATTGTTCCTATCATCGTGTCTTTTGTGGCATCCATGGCTCAGGAAAAAGTACTCTGGAAGATAAAATGTTTTAATTAATTTTATCTCACATTTATACATTTGTTTATTACTTTTAACTCGATAACTTTTCTTGGTTTTACCAAATCTTAACTTGTTTGTATCGAAAATATATAAGGAGAAAAAAGGGCGTAAAAATACTTTAAATAGCAAACATACTGTTTATTTTTAACTGTATGTGTTTTTGTTCCAAAAAAGAGGAAAATAACGTATACATTTGAGGGTGAGGTGCTTCCTTTGAGAGGTCCATAAAAAGTTGAAAGTTAAATATTTTTTCCATAAAGTATGTGTTAACTATGCCAAACTGAGCTAAAAAAAAACCTATTTTTTATTTTCCAATGTGCCCATCTGCTATTATCTTCCATTTATCAGAGCTGTTTGGGGTGGAACACAAAGGAATGGGTTCTCCGGGGGGTGCTGGACAGTGACGTTAGGCTCTTTCATGCAGGTTTTTTTTTTAAATTTGTATTTGTTAGTCTAGCATGAAAATGGTGAAAGTAAGAAAAGGCATTCTTGTTGTAGAATTCCAACGCCAACCCCTTCCCCACGAAAAAATGAAAAAAAACAAAAGTTAATTCAAGCAAGTCTAAGAAATCCTAATCTTATACACACATCATGAATATGCTGACTTCATCTGGAATCATGACTTTAAGCCAGAAGATGGTGGCAGAGAGTAACACAATTCCAAATTCCGTACAGCTCCTTTAAATTGGAAGATTTCCGGTGGCAAACCAGACTAAATCTCCCAATCCAACAATATACTGCAGTACAATTTTGAAGAACACACCCTATAAGCAGGTATTTTGGTTAAAGTTCAGGTATGGATGTCAACTTCCTGTTTAGTTAATCTAATGCAAGAATGTCAAACTCAGTTTGGCTTTGGGGTCGTATCCTGACCTCTGTTCTGAGGCGGTCCAGATCAGTAAAGGAATGTCAACTCAAAAATCTTTGTTTACTAGTACTATGCTTTGTCATTCAGCCTACATAAGTAACCTAACCTCCATAATACAATCACAAATGACATGATTCTAAACAGATGATTCCAAACAGACTTCTCCGTTTGGAGCAACATTTCATGTCCAAATTTTTCTCTTTAGCCTGATTTTCTCTCACATCTGGACATTTTTTATAAAAAGTACAATACTTGTGGGATGTATCAGAAGTGGGCAGGAGGAGGAGTACAGGAAATTAATTCAGGACTTTGTCCAATGGAGCGACGCTAACCACCTGCACCTGAACACCACCAAGACCAGGGAGATGGTGGTGGACTTCAGGAGAACTAGAACTCACCTGTAACTATCAAAGGAGAATGTGTAGAATTTGTCCAGACTTACAAATACCTGGGTTTGCAGCTGGACAATAAACTGGACTGGACTGCCAACACAGAAGCTCTATGCAGGAAAGGACAAAGCCGACTGTACTTCCTCAGAAGGCTGGCGTCCTTCAACATCTGCAAAAAGCTCCTGCAAATGTTCTAAGAGACTGTTGTGGCAAGTGCCCTCTTCTATGTGGCAGCGTGTTGGGGAGGCAGCGCTAAGAAGGAGGATGCCTCTCGTCTTAATAAACTGGTGAGGAAACCGGGCTCTGTTGTGCGCACAGAGCTGGACAGCCTGACAACTGTAGCTGAGAGACGGCACTGAAAAAGCTGCGGTCTATCATGAAAAATTCATCACATCCACTACACAGCATCATCTCCAAACGGAAGAGCAGCTCACAGTCTTGTTCCACGGACAGACTGAGGAGATCATTTCTTTCTCATGCCATGAGGCTCTTTAACTCCATCCGGCGTAGTAAAAGCCCACATGAAACCCAGCCCCCACATTTGCATATTACCCTATTTTTATTAAAGTGTGTATTTTATGTATCACTATTTAAATACTCTATATCAGGGGTCAGCAACCTTTTCGGTGTGGAGTGCCACTTTCAAATTTCCTTGTAAATCAGTGTGCCACACCAAGATTAATGACTCGCACGATAATTGTTTTATATCCAACAGAGCTGTATATATACAATTTTATCTTCAACTATTCTTGTTCGTCAACAAACTAAAAAATGAATGTGAGCAACATGTGGAGAGGCCTGTAGACATCCATGACTTCAACCATTCTTCATCAACAATGAACTACAATCAAAAAAGAAGTGATATGGACAGCTACCATACCATTCCTCAATAAAATCTTATTTCAGAAACTATCAAAACTGGAAACACACACCCACGCATTAGGACTTTTTATTCAGGAGTTAGCAGGGAGGGGATTTTGGCAGGCATTTTACCTGCCAAAATCAGACTCCCCTGCTTAAATGGACCCTGATTGAGATATTGACTTGTGACTTCCAGGGTAACCTTCTGTGACATAAATATGTCAGCACAGTGATTTTAAAGAGTTTCAGAACGTTTCTCATAATATTACTATTATTAATATTAATAATAGTAGTAATAAAACGAACTAGATTCGTCGAACACTTAGTCAGTAACACATCACAAAGTGGAGGTATTCCTCTGTAGTTGGATCCCAAAGCCAAAAAAAACATAAAAGGTTTAAAGTGTTTCTTACTTTGCAAACAGTATAGGCAGGGAAGTCCGATTTTAAATGGAAAAAAAAAAAAACGATTTGTTTACACCGCGGGATCCAATGCAACCAGGGTTTCATTCACAATAAAATACATTACATATGGCTATTATAGTACATCAAATAAAGGCTATTTGTGTACAATTAGTTGTGATCGTGGATATCATAGCGTACATTGATCCGTCTCCGGTGTTGGTGACTTTTTCTTCCGCGTTAACAAACGCATTTTGTAGAATACGATCGCGCTTTATTGTTTTAATAAACGCGTTATATAGACTACGATTGCTTAATTGTTTCAGTTAGCTTGCTTTATTGTTTTAATAAACTTATTATATCGAATGCAATTGCTTTTGTCGGAGCGCAGCAGAATGCGCGAACGCGCGAACGCGCGAGGATTTTGAGACTCGTCCTTGAATTCCTGTTCATATTTCGTCTCGTAATGAAGTTTAACACTTGAGGTGCGAGGTACAACAATCTCGAGGCATAATGCACAAACAGCACAGTCATTTTTTGCACAAAGCCCCATTCGTCTGTCCACGCTGGCTGGAAAGAACGACATTTTTCCGCTCGAGGAGCCGTCACGATTTGGCTGTCGTGATTCGTTCATTTATCGCGCGCCGGTGTTTCTGTGGGAGGGTGAAAACAGATTTCTCCTCCTCTGCAAGGCACCACGCAACTCACCGTAAAGCCGCTAAACAATGAAAGCGCGCAAGGAAAATGTCTCAATTTCAGGTAAAAATGAGCATTTAAAAAAATCATTATCACTTTGCCGTGTGCTCGTGCATGCCACTGGTTAACCCCTCGCGTGCCACAGCTAGCACACGTGCCACAGGTTGCTGAACCCTGCTATATCAACACGTTATATTGGGTATTTCTGTATTCTATTTCTTTTATTTTTTTATTTGTGGTGTCGTGTAATACACTCCCCTTCCTGCGGTGTCGCTGTATACTAATGTTCTGCCTTGTACTTGTGCTTGAGAACTACCGAGGAAGAAGTTAAGTAAACACTCTATGAATGTACCGTCCGTGCCTGTCGTGAATCTACTACTACAATCCTACTACATACACAACATATTGGCGACGAGGATGACTTGGATCGGAATCTCACAACCCCCTGCTTTGCTTGAAACCCCGGGTGAGCTTACGATGTTGTACACCACGTGGATTCAGATGTTCGAAAATTACCTGCTAGCATTGACTGCAAACGACATGCCGGACAAACGAAAACGCGCACTACTGCTGCACTGTTTAGGCACAGAAGGGCAGAGAATTTTTCTTTCCATTCCCGACACTGGCACTTCTTACTAATCCGCCTGTGATGCGCTAAAAACTTTCTTTGTACCAAAGATGAATGTCGTGGCTGAGCGTAGCAAGTTCCGTCGGCGAGACCACTGCTCAGTTCATTGCCGCATTGAGGGAATTAATTACTAACTGTGACTTTGGCACGTTTGCTGATGATATGATTAGGGATCAATTCATTGAGAAGATGTCCTCTTCGAGGATCAGAAAACGCTTGCTGTTGGAAACGGACTTAAAACTTGACAAAGCGATCGCTAGTGCTACACAAATCGAATCCACTATGACAGAAGCTAAGAATATTGCTCCTGTGCACGTGCCCGACGTCCCAGTGAAGCTCGTGCAACAAAGAGATAAAAGGAATTAGAGCAGTACGCATACACAGCGCTCGAGAGATAAAAGGAATCAACACAAAACCTGCTACCGTTGTGGCTCCAACTCTCATCTAGCAAATGACCCCAAATGCCCAGCTAAAAATGCAAAATGCAACCAATGTGAAAAAATTGGACATTTTGGTAAAGTGTGCCGCAGCGCAATTCCTACTCGCTCAGTGAGAGAAGTTACTGTCCCAGACCTTACTGTGTGTCATGTAGCCCCTACAGCTGCAGTCCCAAAGCGCCTTACATGTACAGTTGCTCTCCATGCGAATGATGAACAGTCAATTACTACTGACCTGCTTGTGGACACTGGTTCAGCAGTCTCAATTCTGCCAGAGAGAATTTACAGACATTCATTCATGCACGTGCCTTTCTCAAAGCCTACTGTACGCCTGGTGACCTACATGAAGAAGCCAATTCCAGTGTTGGGCTGTCTTCAAATTACTGCTACATACTGCAACCAGAGTGCACATATTGACTTCTACATAGTTCCTGACGGTACTCCACTACTGGGAATGGACCTGTTCACTGCACTTCGCCTTCACATACAAGATGGGCAGATTGCAACACCTGCTGCATCGGAGATGAGTCACACTGTCAACACTACAAATGCTTTAGGCGTTGCTACAAGTTTTATACACAAAGTTAAAGTGCGCGCTGATGTGCCTCCAGTCCAGCAAAAGCTACGCAGACTCCCATATGCCGTGCGTGACAAGGTGTCGGAGGAGCTGACGAAACTGGAAACGAATACAAAACCAGGACATGAGAATGTTACTGCAGATTGCTTGTCACGTTTGCCTATCCCCATCACAGACAACCACGAGGAGGTGGAGTTGGAGATGGTGGCTGCTGTGTCTCCTGATTTTGCTGCAGTCACTGCTGATGAGCTCTCCAGTGCGTGTGAGGAATGTCTGGTGCTACAGAAGGTGCGACACTACATGCAGAAGGGATGGCCTCGTACTGCAAAAGGCCTTGACCCCCTCATCGTGCCATACTTCCGTGTGCAATATGAGTTTGCCATGCAGAACAGTGTCATTGTGCGTGGCACTCATCGTGTTGTGATACCACAACAGCTACAGGAAAAAATGATCCAACTTGCTCATGCTACACACCAAGGGATCCTCCGCACAAAACAAAGACTGAGAGACTTATACTGGTGGCCTGGAATGGATTCTCTTGTTGAGCTCGCCATCAAATCATGCACCACCTGCTTGCAGCATGACAAAACCGCAACCACACGTACTGCCCCGTTACAGCCTGTGCCTACCCCAACTGCTGCCTGGGAAAAGGTTGCTGTGGACATTGTTGGTCCTATTCAGTCTGCGCCTGCTGATTGCCGCTTTGCCATCACCCTCATTGACTATTACTGCCGATGACCTGAGATTGCCTTCTGCTCAAATGTTACTTCTGCCTCTGTTATGACTTTTCTTTCCATTGTGTTTAGCAGAGAAGGTGATCCACAGGAAATTGTTACTGACAATGGCCCTCAGTTCGTGTCGACCGAGTTTGAAGCATTCCTTAGTGACAGGAACATCACACACCGTCGCAGCTCTGTGTACTACCCACAGGCCAACGGTGAAATTGAGCGTTTCAACAGAGTCTTCAAGGACTGTCTACAAACAGCCAACTGAAAGCCTTCTTCACTGAGTTTTTACACACTTACAGAGCCACACCACATGCCGTGACTTCAATTGTTGCATGGTAGACCACTGAATACAAAGCTTCACATCACAGTTCTTCACTCCATGCGCCCCACTGCTGACAAAGGCAACATGCTACAAAACATAAAAAACAGACAACGGAAGTCAAAACAATACACCGACAAACGTCGCAGTGCAAAATCACCCAGCTTCCAGATTGGCTCTGCGGTTCGCATCCGCAAACCTGGAATCATTGCCAAAGGACACTCAAAAGTTCACCAAGCCACTGACAGTGGTAGCGCAAAAGGGTCCAGCCACTTATCTGCTGTCTGATGGAAAGGTGTGGAATGCTTTCCACCTTGCCCATTCTTCCACCTGTGCTGCTGCTTCAGCGCCACAGCCTGCTGATGCTGATGCTCGCCTCCTGCCAAGCAACCAAGTTGCTGAGCCACCTGAACCTGAAATTGAAACTGTGCCCTCACCACATCCCTCTCCGAGTGCACCGAAAAATCTGGTGATGTTAAAAAAAACAAAAAAAAAGACATGATGAATGTTCATTGTTGTTTAAAAAATTGTCATGTTTGTTCATGATGTGATCCTCATACAGTCTGCTTACGTTTACAAGGTTTACACACTTTTGCCTACCGATATTGACAGTATAGTTCCTTACAATATTGCTTACCTTTGATAAATATTTACCTCTAATCTGGTAATGAATATTGAAATGTATGTTTTCTATAAGCTCATACTTACCGAAGAGTTATTGCCTATTTCAGATTAATGCTACTGTTTGTGTCCTATTCTAACAAAAAGGGAATATGTGGTGTCATATAATACACTCCCCTTCCTGCGGTGTCGCTGTATACTAATGTGCTGCCTTGTACTTGTGCTTGAGAACTACCGAGGAAGAAGTTAGGTAAACACTCTATGAATGTACCGTCCGTGCCTGTCGTGAATCTACTACTACAATCCCACTACATACACAACAACAATTATTATTTTATTTTTCAACACGAGGGTACTGCTGGAAGTGTGAATTTTCCTACGGGGGTGAATAAAGTATCTATCTATCTATATCTATCTATATCTATCTATATCTATCTACAGTATATCTATCTATATCTATCTATATCTATCTACTTATTCACTTTAAGTGTTTGAAATCATTTAACCCTAAATAAAACGTATTTCAAATATTTTTTAGTATTATTTAGATAATATTTTGGTAACACACATGCTCAATTTTATTGTGTTTTCAGTGCAATGTGATGAACTTCCAAAAGAGGTGTAGGATAGTCATGTTCAAAGTCCAGCCCGGGGGCCAGTTACGGCCTGTGATCAAGTTTTTACTGGACCACGGCCGCGGTCATATAATTTATATTGTGTGGCCCGCCAGTAATGTTAATCGCAGGATAAATAAATGTGTGCAAAATAAACGACACCATTTCACCAGATGATGGCAGTTGCCCTTTGGTTACCTTGCCCATGGCTTTATCTGAGAATTTTAACCCACTCCATTTCTGACGTGGCGACTGTAAATAAAAAAGGAAAGTTGACTGTGACGGCCGCAGCTTCCAGGACATGTGGAAATTTGAGTATTTTGTTCACCAAACTCTGACGGCATTTGCCTAGTTTGCCAAGAGACACTGGTTGTTTTCAAAGAATCTAATTTCAAGAGGCACTGCCAGATGGTACATGATGACTACCAAAAGCTAACTGGAAATGAACGCTGTGAAAAGGTGAAGCATTTGGAGGATGCACTTTTTCACGAGACCCTGTGAGTCAAATAAAAATGCTACAAAGGCGAGCTACGAGGTTGCCACGCTGATCGCCTAACACTGCAGGAGGGTGAATTTATTAAAGACTGTATAAAGAATGCCAGTCTAAATAGTCTGCCCTCACACATTTTCAGCGTACCAAATCTTGCCCTCTTTCTGAAAAGTTTGGACACCCCTGGTAGAGGCCATGGTTGGTTGGTTGGTTGGTTAAATCCCTTAACCAGTATGGTTGTAGGGGCACCATTTTCTGTGGTGTGTCCTGGGTAAGTACAGCCTGGTGGTGCCCATCCCTTTCCATGCCATAAAATTATAAAATCTTTTTTTCTTTAATAATTTGAAAAAGTACACTAAACATAATTTATTTTGCAAATTAAATGTTATGAATTTATATTATTACTTTCTATTTCGTTAAAATTCTACGTACCAGTAGTAGTTATCCACCCTGTGCTCAATAGACTACAATTCCATTACATGAAGTGACATCATTTGATTTTGGTGGGAGTTCAACTATGGAAAAAGGGGTAAGCTTCAACTTTTACTCCCCTTACTTTTTACTTTATTCTAAATGTGTGATACTTGTATGTGTCATTCTTAAAGTTCCGGCTTGTTTTGGCAAATTATGGACATTTTACATACCATTTTAAAAAAAAAAAACACTTGAGATTTAGTAATTAAAGTTTTGTTAATCTGTTGAAAATTAGATAGCTAAAAGTTGATCAGCTAAAGATATACAGCTAGTAAAGATTTTGTTATTGACGTTTCAATTTGGTAGATTTTATTCTGTTGATTAGTGTTGCTGAGTTTGGGATTTGTGTGATAACACATGCGCCAGAGAGTCTGGACAGTATTTATTTTAATTTGAATTTACAATCGCCTGTCATTGGTGGCTCCATCCATTATCTGCACCGCTTTCCCTCAGTAGGATCGACAGAGACAGGTGCTGGAGCCCATCTCGGCTGTCTTCGGGCAGTGGACACTCTGAACTGTTTGCCAGCCAGTCGCAGGGAACACAGAGAAAGACAGCTTACTTGCTCATTCCCACCTAGGGACAATTTCGACCAGCCAATTAACCTGACATGCATGTTTTGGGAATGTGAGAGGAAACCGGAGTGCCCGGAGGAGACCCACGCAAGAACATACAAACACCGCACAGTAAGGCTGGTAGCTTAATTTAAACCCATAACCCGGAACTGTGCTGCGGACACGCTGACCACTCATTTGCCGTGCTAGATAAGCTAAAAAAAAAAAATAATTCCACCCGCTAGGTTCCACCCCGGTGGGTCTATGAACCTCACAATTTTGAGTGGGGACCTAACGGGGGAAACAAAGTCGGGAGTGATAATGATAATAATGATAATAAGGATATTGATAATAATGATAATAACAATAATATTCTAGATTATTGATATTATCAAAATTATAAAATAATTATAATAACATAATATAGTATGAGTTTATATATACCCCTGTATTTAACAATTAACCTGATAATAACATAGTAACAACATAGTAGTAACATGATAAGTTGTTGGTTTTGAAAGTCAAAAAAATTAATACCAGTTCAAGGGCTCTATTTTTTGTTTCCTGTTCCAGCTGACTACCAAGCTAACCGTTTAGCTATTTATCAAGCCATCTAGCTAAATTGATATTTGAGCAATGCATATCAAACTGGGTGCCCTTTGTGCTAATTAGTACCAAAAAGTAGCTCGACGCTTGAAAAAGATTGGAGACCCCTGTTTTAAAGGCTTTTAATGTAGTTGCTAGAGAACAGCGACCGGATGTTAGCATCCTCATCAATCGTAAATGCATTTAAGTGCATAATTCCGCCCTTGTAATGTGGTGCCCCATTTCTGTGGCGCCCCCTTTGACGGCCCTCCGCATTACGTCACCCTCCCTTTCCTTATTCCATGAAGCAGAAGAGAGAAGAGCAGGTAGCGAGTTTCAGCACTTGTCGACCATGGACATTTGCTAGACGACAACAGCGGCAGCGGCTCCACTGGACCTCGGAAGGACCATGGAGCGTTGTCGGCTGTGGGTGGCCGTGTGCCTCCTCTGGCTTCCCAACGCCTCGTTTCGTTTGAGTTCTGCTTCCAGGCACGGTAAGACAAGCTCCCTCATAGAACTGTACTGTTTTCATTCTTTAGTAATATACAAATGATAGCCGGACATGATTTAGCTATTAACGTGATGTAAATGCTTATATCCAAATTTCCAGTGCGCTTAACTAGTTCCTTTTTGTCCAGTTCGTCTCCATATCGATTATTTGTAGGAAAAAAGCAGGTAAGTATCATTTAGCTGTGGAAGAAAATCTTCCATAGGAATATGTTATTTCCCCTGCTGCTTAGTAAGAAACCCATTTCCAACCTTTTTTTTTAGGGTATATCATTGTAATTATTAGGATTACAATTGTCATTATCGTCAGTGATTGAAACATAGTGTACATTGTTCAAAAGGAATTTAGACGTGTAACTGTAGGATAAAGATGTAATAAAGTAAGAAAAAATTCAGATTAAGTAAAGAGAACGTTAGTATGGATAGGAATTATTTACAAAATAGTGCTTCTATAGAGTAATTCCTCGTGTTCTCGCTGGGGCTGCATTACAAAAAATAACCTGCAATAGTAAAAATCTGCAAAATAGAAACTTGTATTTATTTATTAAATACAATATTATTACACATATATACACTATTATACATTGTCAAATTTTACGGTGAAGTTAATTTAAAAAACAATTCTGCTATACTCTGCGATTGGCTGGCAACCAGTTCAGGGTGTCCCCTGCCCACTGCCCGGAGATGGCTGGGATGGGCTCCAGCCCCCCCGCGACCCTAATGAGGATAAGCGGTACGGCTGATGAGATGAGAGATGAATTCTGCTATACTGTATGCACTAAGGCGCGGAAATTATATTAGCACAACACTTTTTTCTTCAGATGATAATTTGTTGCTGAGGTCATGGGATCAAATCCAGCTACCAGCCTTCCTGTACGGAATTTGCATTTTCTCCCCGTGCTTGCGTGGGTTTCCTCCAGGCACTCCGGTTTGCTCCCACGTTCCCAAAACATGCATGTCAGGTTGTTTGGCCGGTCCAAATTGTATCTAGGTGTGAATGAGCAAGTGAGTTGTGTGTGTAACATGAATAAGTTGCAGAAATTAACATTCAACAATACTAATTCCTCATTATCTTGGATAATTGATCAGGAAATTATTTCCTGTGGTTCCAGTTAGTCTGCTTATACACTGATGAAACTATGTGTGTGAAACTAATCGATTATTCGAACAATCAGCAACAAATTGATGATCAAATCTTCAAATTCTTTTATAACTGATTAATCGTTTAACATTACAAATGAACAAAATCTTCAGAAAAGCAGCTCCTAGATTTTACATGTCTTTGAAGGACTAGCTTCGTGTTGAATCAAAATTAGGCGACACAGTTGATGACTGGTTAGCATGTCTGCCTCACAGTTCGGAAGGTTTTGGGTTTAATTCCAGCTACCAGCCTCCCCCTTAGATTCAAATAATTGCTGAAAATGTTGTTAAAGTCATGGAAATATACACATATAACCAAATATGGTCTTCTTTGAACTGCATCTAATCTGATTAAGGCAGAGACTCTTTTTCATAAACAGAATAATTGTTAATTTAAGTCTGTATGTTTTTTTTGATACATTATGCGCAAGCGTGATTCATTTTTCTTCTTTGTTGGTGGACCTTAGTCTTGTAATGCACAAACTATGTGAACCTTCTAACTCAGGCTATCTCACTCAAAAGAGCCACACAAGAATATGTTGAGTTCTGAGATTCACAAAGATTGAATTACTTATCATATATTTACTTACTTATTAGATATCATATTTTCTCATTTATTCAATTTTTACTGAGGGACTTTTGAATGTTGACTAATCTGGTGATCAAGAAGAGAAGGGGGGCTCATCCTGTTTGGCCTATTCTTGTTGACTCAATATATTATAGGTGTGATGTCCGGCAAAAATTCGGGCTGCGGACGACCTGGATGAGTTCAGCACTTTTGTGATTTCTTTAGTTTGTCTGTTTGACAACATTGCTTAACTGTGCTTGTCAAGATATGAAAAATATTGCCTTTCATGAAACAACTGTGAGGCTGAATGTGACGTATTTTGAACATATAGATGGGATGCAAGATTTTGTCAATAGAATACTGGGGGAGCTGCAAAACGCATAAGAGTGTAAGTGCATAATGCCTCTCCTCCCTGTTGCTTGTCTGTTGTCTTTATTGTTCTGTATTGAACTAGCCCAAGGCTCTGTTTTTCGACTCACTAGTGCACATACATCATAGTCAAGGTCCTCAGGCTGGGTGTAGCCCACAAAAAGGTTTTCTATGGCACTCACATTTTCTTGATTGTTATTTTATCATACAACAGGAATTGTTCGGGATTTTTTCTTCAAAAAATGTGTTGTTTAGGGCTCACTGTTTGCACTTTATTGTATTTTATTCTGATTGCATTTTAAAACAATATTTCGATTGTATTAAATGTATCCTATGTTTGTTAAAATGCAGAGTGCAGGCTACTGTGATGCCTGACTACTATTAGCCTCCTTCATTTGATGTTTGTGTAATGGGGATTTTTATGTACAGTAAATTGAATTATCGCTTGCGTTTTTGAGAAATTAATGACTACTGACAGCGCCATAATGATATATTGCTTTATTTATCTAATCATATTGGAATATATTTGTTAGGTTTCAGTAGGTTCAATTTGGTTAATTAGACTATGGGTAATTATCAAAATGTTTCGTAATTCATCAATCTAAGTCAAGTCAAGTCAGATTTTTTTGCTTTGCCCTTAATCACAACATGTCTCAAAGGACTGCACAGGCCACAATTACACCATCCTCTAATCTGAAACCGGAATTTGGGCAAGGACATCCACATTTGACATCCATACACTCGGCGTCAATTCCCTAACACTAATTACTTATTAAATCATCTGTAATAAAACAAACAAACAAAAAAAAATCAGAACAAAAAAAAGTATCACCCGGGCTCACTGGTAATACAATGACTTTCAAGGAAAGGTGTTAACTACCCCTGTAATGTAATTAGATTTGCCCCGCCCTTCTGCAAAATCGTGGCACATTACAATCATAATTTCAATAACAATCCCCAATGAAGTCACGCAGGTGAGAATAATGAGAACAGAGTGAGCCGCCTCACATCTGCTGCTGTTTATTACCTGGCAACAGTCGGGAAAGGTCAAGGGAACGCACATGTTTATTTAGGTTAATAATATCCAACTTCTACCCCTGTACTGTCATATGAGGTTTTATTGACGAAGTGCAACCTTCTTTGGGCCAGGACTGAATTCAGTGTGTTTTCTGCCCTTGTTTCTAGGTTGCTTATTTGAAAAGACACTTTGTCCCAGAGATCAGCTGTGCAATGATGGTGAGTTTGCACATTAACGACCATCTTTAGTGCCGCTTTAACAATCTTTGAGGTAATCATTTCTAATGTCCCTGAAGCCATAATGAGTCTTCTTCAAACATGACCATGTTTCATTATGTACCTGTGTTTTTCATGGCAACCTCATCAAAGCCTTCTGCTCCCACTAGACTTAAGTGTGCAACAGTACGTGAAGCGTACTTTTTTTTCTTCTTTTTTTACAAGCCTGCGTCTGTAAAGCTGTTTTTTTTTCTATACAACTGAGACTCATCACAGCATACGTAAAGAGCGAATGAATCAAAGTACCTCGTGAAATGCGTCTCCATCGTCAGCGGGACCTGGCCAATCACAGAGGGAGAAATGTGGTCGCTATGGTGACCGTGACATCACCTGCCTGACGACTGTGTGCGTTCCTGCGTGTGCGTTTGTTTTGATCAGGGATAGATAGAGCAAAGAGATAAGATGACTCACCCGTGCTCACGCGCAAAAGATTCTTTTCACCTCTGCGGCGAGTGCTGATGTGATTTATATGCCAGTCTTGTGTAAGTGTGGCAAAATACTGCTGCGGGTCACAGCATCCATACTGTTAATGTCTTTTTTTTTCTTACTACATTTAACTCTTTGGATTTCAGTCCCTTTTAACCAGTCCAATGGAAGAAAAGGACAAGTAAATAATTAAACAAGTCAAGGGACTGATGGAATGTTGAAAGTGATGAAAATGATGTATAAAGTCTAAAGCAGTGGTTCTCAACTGGTCTGACTTCAACCCACGATCCCACTCCAATGACAAGTTGCGACCCAAATCAAGAAAAATATCAGACTTCTCAGATTTATTGAATAAAAAAAGTGCAGTTCTAACCAGAGATAGTAAAATATATCAGGCTTTTCTAAAAAAAAAAACACGCTTTACTTGCATATTTATCCAGACAGTCAAAATAAATAAACGAATAGTGCAATTGAAAATGATTCAACTACACAAAATTAACATTTTTGTCTTTAGCCGATCAATAGCTAATTACTAAAAAAAAAAAAAAAAAAATAGAAAATTTGAAGAAAACATTGGAGGAAATTAAGTGAACCCAAAGTTGGAGGCAACAACCACCTTGGAGAAGGGCGTCTGGCCGAGACTGGGTCGCTGGTTAGAACCTCGGCCGAGTCATACCTAAGACTTAAAATATTGGTACCCTTTGCCTTCCTGCTTGGTGCTTAGCATTAGGGGTTGGTCACTGAATGACTCCCAACGTCAGGTGTTGCGACACATCAGTTGGGTAGAACTAAAACTCAAATATAAACCCACAGTGGTGAAAATGTCTTCTGGAGTTGCAGTAATAAGGAGCTCTCTTGTGCAGAAAAAAATGTTCGTGCAAGTTAAACGGCTTTGTTTAGATCAGTAGAAAAGCAAAATAACCACCTGCGATAATGCGAGCTGAAGACATGTCGGATTCAATTCTCCGACTTATTGTGTCATATGACAGGTATCGTTTTTAGTTTTTCAACTGCAGATTGATCCCAAACCTCTCCAACCATGTCCATAGCTGCAGGTTAAATGAGGTTCTCAGCAATTGCTAGGGACTTTTTAAACTTACGAGTGCCACCTGTTAAAATGTTCGGAGTGACGGTCGTTGCTTTGAGCATGAACTAAGACACTGGTTGACTAAGACACATGTAAGCAACATGACTGGTCTATATCTGTAGTATAAAATGCAGGCTGTCATCACTGCAATCTCCTATTAGGGAGTGGAATTGACCCTCAGTTATTTTTTTTCCCTTTGCATTATTTTGCAATTGCAAATGCCTTCAACACTCTGAAAATGAGCCCATGATCCGAAAATTGGACCCATCAGTTTAGAAGGACTGGTCCAAAGCAGTGGTTTTCAACTAGTTTGACTTCAGGACCCTCCATCCGACCCTAATTACAAGCTGCGACCCAAACCAAAAAAAAGCTCCAGCTCTCAAATTTATTAAATGGAAAGATTGTGCAGTTTAAGCCATTAAAAGTAAAATATATTCACGTTATTTCTTTCAAATTACTAACAAAACTAAAACGACTTTAAGTAACATTATTCCCTATAAAGCAGTTGTCTCAAACTTGCTTGCCTTCAAGACAATAGTTTGGGGCCCGCATCATTATATGATAGCTTAAATATGATAGCTGTGAGGCCTGTGCGAATTTGATATGGATGCAAACTCTGTCCTAATAAGTTAGGCAGTGCTCCAAATTTACACGCGTATGTTTGGGATCGATGTACGTCCCCCTTGCAATATGATTGGCTAGCTACTTCCTTGTCTGACAAACTGCAGTGCATACACACCACAGATTATATATTCAACCATAAGCAAATTAGAAAAATAATTTTTGCAAACCGATCGCAAAATATGCAAAACGAGGTGCTGCCATGGTGTGGATGAAGATAGTCACCACTGTCAACTGAAGCTTAAACAACATTGGATGCATTTTACATGTAACTTTCAGTGAGTCCTTGCCTTTGAAAACCTGATGCGACTCAACCTAACTCAGATCCTCGTTCTAGCGGCCCCCAAGTACATTAAGTTTGAGAGCCCTGCTTCAAAGGGACAACGGGTATTAATTAGCCCCATCTCATGATTAAAAAAAATGTCATTCCTTAATAAAACATCCATCCATTATCTGCACCTTAATAAATATAATTTAGATACAAATAATGAGCAAGGATAAATGTAAAACGTATAAAAATTTGTATTTATTTGACATAACAATGCTTTTCGTAAGTATTGTTTTGACGTAAAATAAGAAAAATAGTACTAAACTTTGACAAAATTGTTGACTATTGTAGATAGTTCTGGTTATTTTGTTATAATTGTAATCTTATTTTATATTAAAATATTAAAAAAATAGTGTCTTTTGTTGCAGATGATTTAGCTACTTATACAGGAATAATGTGTTTATTTTGCCCATCCTGGTGTTAACAAAAATTCATATAAAAATGGTGATTAAAAAATAAGCAAAAATAATTGAACTGTCACATTAACGTGCATTTTTAAAAATTATCTTGGATTTTGCCTCAGTTAACGGGAGATGACATAATTGTCAGCTATCTTGCAATTATGGGTACCCGAAAAAACGAAAACCTTGTGAAAGGCTTGGCAAAAAATCGGAAGAAAAATGGTGTGTTTGATCACTTTGAGTTTTCCATAGTTTGTAATATATCTTGTGCTTTTAACCACTCGTTTCCGGTTGGACTACACAATTCAGCAACATCTAGTGGTCAAATAATTCACCCTGTTCCTTAAATGCTCAATTTGCTCGACTTTTATTAAAATCCAAAACACTTCACATCAGTACTTTTGCCTTCAAGATAATAAAATCCATATATCATGTATTCTCAGCTGTATCTTTGTTTAGCCATGATAAACATGCTTAAACAAACTTGCAGGGCATTATCGTCATCTACAGTTGAGGAGTGCCATTGACCCTCAGTTTTTTTTTTCTTTTCTGAGCAATATTTTGAATAATTGAGAAGCACTGGTTTAGTACAAATGTTAACAACCCATGTTGTTAAAAGACCCATACTGTATTGGACCCAAAAAAACTCATAACCAATTTGTCTGGAGCTGCAAAGAAGTAGAAGTCATATGTAGCCATATTAGCTATATTAGCTTACTGCAGGGGTCGGGATCCTATGGCTCGCCATATATGGCTCTTTCTATGAGTATCTGTGGCTCAGAGACAAATTTGATTGCATGCAAAATTTCCCAATTTTATTCAATACTCGAGTTGTCTATCCTATTCAGGTACACGCAAAGCCAAACCAAAGCTAACTAATAAATTATTACTTCGCAGTATATATAGGGCACGTTTTTCACTACAATTTACAGTCAAGGTGTCACACAAAAAAAGGAGGGAAAAAAACTCGTTTTGGCTGTACAACGCTAGAGAATCCTTTATATAAAAGTTCACTATATAATCTGTGTTCAGTGTTCAGATACCTTATGATGAATCCACAGAACTGTAAATACGCCAAAACACCGGAAGAGAACTTAATCATTTGATTGGGTGAGTGGGAGGGATGGGTGGAGCTATGCAAATGTTGTGACGTTTTTACACAATAACTGCTTGCATCTGGTTTTGAAACCAAAATGTATGAAAAAAGGGTCAAAAGGAGTTTAACCGGTCTTGAGTGATTGCAAGAAAGAGACAAGTTTAAAGTGGTATGTTTGTTGATTTTGGGACAGGGGCTCTGGCATTATTCTCTTTTCATCATTTTTATCAAATCATCAAAAATAAATGTGCTGAAGACTAAGCTTTTGCCTGGGGCGCGGGTTTAGCAATTTAGTAAATTTGTCTCATAATATATGGTGTGGCTCTTACCTAAAATAAAATTAATATTTTTTGCTTTTATGGCTCTTTGAGTCAAAAAGGTTCCCGACCCCTGGCTTACTGAATGACTACGTTGGATGCAGCGCATCCTGTGGAGAACAATGCGCCTTGAGACTATTCTGTCTAAGGATTCTGCCTCATGTTAAACTTCATTATCATATTAATGAATCACAGTGTGTGCATTGCTTTGAAAAATTGAAGAAATGCAATAAAAAAATCAAATGTTTGATGTAAATTTTTCTTTGAGGATTTGAAAACCCAACTACAAAATGAAACGCAGCATGCATTTATTAAAAAACAACAACATCTTTTGTCTTTTAAGAAGGTAAAGTAAATAAAATGAAAAAATACAGTTTAAGTTTATTTTCTGTGCAAATGTCAAACAAGTCAGTGCAAATGTCAAACAAGTAAAAACCTTTTGATACTAAATCAATGTAGACTTCGTCTGGCCTTATCAACAAATAAAAAATATTATCCCTAAATATTATTCAATAGTTAAACTGATAAAATCTGTAGTCACCTAATAAAAACAGCTACTTTGTTACTGAAAAGGGCCTGTGGCGGGATTGTTTTTTTACCTGTTTAATGAGACTTCTGAGTCAACACTAGGGGTGTAGCAAGATATTTTTTTACATTGAGACGCTGCCCCTTTAAAATGGGTTGAGCCTTGGCCCTGCACAGCTCAGCTCCAACACAGGGGACAACGGAGAGATGGGAAAGCAAGCAGAGGAGAGATGGGTCAAAGAAGTTGAATCGTAATATTTATTCTAGACATTTTTACAGCATTACAAAACGTGAAAAGTATTTGTGTCATATGGCTTCTCCTAGGGAAATCACATTGAAAGAAAAAGATACTTCACTTCCCCATCTTTTTCAAACTAAAGAGCCGCATGAACCTAATTGAACTTACTGAAACCTTTTTTTTTTATTTCTAGTTGGGTCAGCTCATTAGATCAGCCACTGTCACTAGTACTGATACTTTTAAATAACAGTTCTCAAAAGGAGGATACATCATGATGATCACGGGTCGAGGATCCCTTAACCACCTGTATCACCTCTTCCTGTTGTGTCTCTTGGGCACGTACAACCTGGCAACGCCCATCACTCTCCGGCCCTTTTTTTGTGTCGGGGTTTTTCCCCCATGCATGAAACAGATTGCACTGGTTTGCATGGTTAGCAGGAGAAGCCAACTGATCTGACTCAGATACTGGTCACTGTTGATTTTGGTGTGAAGCGTCATCACGCTCTTCAGAGATGAGCTGGATGTAGGGCAGTGGTGTGTGTGTGACAATATCTATCTGATACTAGATCATTACCATCCATTAAATGTGCATCTGATCCTTTTTGCAGCACAGTATTATTTAATACAGATTGCAATAATTATTCTTTTGAACATTTCCTGCCTCATGTCCTTTTAAAATTATTTCTTGGAATATTATTCATGCATATATTGTGTTATTTTTATTATTATTTCTGAAACTTCCCTAAGTTGAATTAATCATGAATTATAGTGTTATTGAATATTATGTCGATATTAAAAAAAAATTTCAGGTAGATTATTACATCATTAATGTATTTCTACTATTGTTACTATTTACTATTCTTCTTTTTATTATTTTTTAATTCAAACAAAAATATCCACTAGTAAATACATATATAGTTTCTTGGCCAAAGATCATCGCACCCAGGGTACAACTTTATGAATAAATAAATAAACAATTTGCTTAATTACCATTAATTAAATTAATTAATTAAATTATTTAATATTAAATAAATTAATTAAAAAAATTAAATGTATTTCTTTGCAGATGGTTTGTTTGGGCAGTGCTGGGCTCCTCACCAAAATCCAATCCAGTACCTGGTGTCCATGCCTGCTCTGCAAAAACTGCAGGGGGTTCTCAAAGATCTAATGGCACAAGGTGAGAGCAAAGAATAACTTTCCAAAAATTCAGAATGCGGCATTAAAATCTGAACGGGCTGAGTAGGCATGTCCTGGAGGGAC